>NW_026291594.1:0-279966 GCF_023091745.1 Budorcas taxicolor
CGAGAGGTCCCCTAGCAACTCGCATGGGGACTGGCCTTTCCTGAGGCCACCAGAGCGGGTCCCTGAGGTCCCCGTCATAACTCGAGAAGACCTGCCGCAACTCGAGAAAATCCAGGAGGTTCTCCCCTCCAGGCGAGATGAGGCCCATTTCCGCTGAGGCGTCTCGAGGCTGATCACACCTCACCTCTGGAACTTCGAAAGGGTCCTTCACACCCTTGGTGCAAATCCAGAAGTTCCCCGACCTAGCCGTCTCCACTCGAGAGGAATCACGAGGGTCCCGCCCACATCCAGAGGAGCCCCGTTTCCGCCTCGTAGCTCGAGATGAGGGATCCTTTCCCTGCTTCGTCGGGAAAGAGTTCCCGGCGTTCCCGTCGCATCTCAAGAGGAGGCCCTCTCAACAGGAACGGCGAGAGGAACTCCAGGGTCGTGCCACCATTCCAAGAGTCCCCCAGATGTCTCAGTCCATTCCAGAGGAACCTCTTTTCCCTTCACCGGCTCGTCTTTCACGCCGAGGATCGACTCACACCAAGGTGGCACGTGGCACAGCCCTGTGGGAAAGCCTCGTGGGAAAGCCTCGAGGGACAGCCTCGAGGGAAAGCCACAGATCCCTTGATCCACGTGACAGGAAGCGTGACACTACTGCTGCAGCTCGGGAGGAAAGCGCACGTGCATGCCCCCACTCGAGACGAGGCCTGACTCCCCTGGGGAGACTCAGAAGCACCCCAAGATCCATGGCAACACTGGAGAGGAATCCTCAGGTTCCGGCCCCGACTCCACACAAGGACTGAGGCCCCGGCATGGACGGGAGAGGAATCCCGAGAGGTCCCCTAGCAACTCGCATGGGGACTGGCCTTTCCTGAGGCCACCAGAGCGGGTCCCTGAGGTCCCCGTCGTAACTCGAGAAGACCTGCCGCAACTCGAGAAAATCCAGGAGGTTCTCCCCTCCAGGCGAGATGAGGCCCATTTCCGCTGAGGCGTCTCGAGGCTGATCACACCTCACCTCTGGAACTTCGAAAGGGTCCTTCACACCCTTGGTGCAAATCCAGAAGTTCCCCGACCTAGCCGTCTCCACTCGAGAGGAATCACGAGGGTCCCGCCCACATCCAGAGGAGCCCCGTTTCCGCCTCGTAGCTCGAGATGAGGGATCCTTTCCCTGCTTCGTCGGGAAAGAGTTCCCGGCGTTCCCGTCGCATCTCAAGAGGAGGCCCTCTCAACAGGAACGGCGAGAGGAACTCCAGGGTCGTGCCACCATTCCAAGAGTCCCCCAGATGTCTCAGTCCATTCCAGAGGAACCTCTTTTCCCCTCACCGGCTCGTCTTTCACGCCGAGGATCGACTCACACCAAGGTGGCACGTGGCACAGCGCTGTGGGAAAGCCTCGTGGGAAAGCCTCGAGGGACAGCCTCGAGGGAAAGCCACAGATCCCTTGATCCACGTGACAGGAAGCATGACACTACTGCTGCAGCTCGGGAGGAAAGCGCACGTGCATGCCCCCACTCGAGACGAGGCCTGACTCCCCTGGGGAGACTCAGAAGCACCCCAAGATCCATGGCAACACTGGAGAGGAATCCTCAGGTTCCGGCCCCGACTCCACACAAGGACTGAGGCCCCGGCATGGACGGGAGAGGAATCCCGAGAGGTCCCCTAGCAACTCGCATGGGGACTGGCCTTTCCTGAGGCCACCAGAGCGGGTCCCTGAGGTCCCCGTCGTAACTCGAGAAGACCTGCCGCAACTCGAGAAAATCCAGGAGGTTCTCCCCTCCAGGCGAGATGAGGCCCATTTCCGCTGAGGCGTCTCGAGGCTGATCACGCCTCACCTCTGGAACTTCGAAAGGGTCCTTCACACCCTTGGTGCAAATCCAGAAGTTCCCCGACCTAGCCGTCTCCACTCGAGAGGAATCACGAGGGTCCCGCCCACATCCAGAGGAGCCCCGTTTCCGCCTCGTAGCTCGAGATGAGGGATCCTTTCCCTGCTTCGTCGGGAAAGAGTTCCCGGCGTTCCCGTCGCATCTCAAGAGGAGGCCCTCTCAACAGGAACGGCGAGAGGAACTCCAGGGTCGTGCCACCATTCCAAGAGTCCCCCAGATGTCTCAGTCCATTCCAGAGGAACCTCTTTTCCCTTCACCGGCTCGTCTTTCACGCCGAGGATCGACTCACACCAAGGTGGCACGTGGCACAGCCCTGTGGGAAAGCCTCGTGGGAAAGCCTCGAGGGACAGCCTCGAGGGAAAGCCACAGATCCCTTGATCCACGTGACAGGAAGCGTGACACTACTGCTGCAGCTCGGGAGGAAAGCGCACGTGCATGCCCCCACTCGAGACGAGGCCTGACTCCCCTGGGGAGACTCAGAAGCACCCCAAGATCCATGGCAACACTGGAGAGGAATCCTCAGGTTCCGGCCCCGACTCCACACAAGGACTGAGGCCCCGGCATGGACGGGAGAGGAATCCCGAGAGGTCCCCTAGCAACTCGCATGGGGACTGGCCTTTCCTGAGGCCACCAGAGCGGGTACCTGAGGTCCCCGTCGTAACTCGAGAAGACCTGCCGCAACTCGAGAAAATCCAGGAGGTTCTCCCCTCCAGGCGAGATGAGGCCCATTTCCGCTGAGGCGTCTCGAGGCTGATCACGCCTCACCTCTGGAACTTCGAAAGGGTCCTTCACACCCTTGGTGCAAATCCAGAAGTTCCCCGACCTAGCCGTCTCCACTCGAGAGGAATCACGAGGGTCCCGCCCACATCCAGAGGAGCCCCGTTTCCGCCTCGTAGCTCGAGATGAGGGATCCTTTCCCTGCTTCGTCGGGAAAGAGTTCCCGGCGTTCCCGTCGCATCTCAAGAGGAGGCCCTCTCAACAGGAACGGCGAGAGGAACTCCAGGGTCGTGCCACCATTCCAAGAGTCCCCCAGATGTCTCAGTCCATTCCAGAGGAACCTCTTTTCCCTTCACCGGCTCGTCTTTCACGCCGAGGATCGACTCACACCAAGGTGGCACGTGGCACAGCCCTGTGGGAAAGCCTCGTGGGAAAGCCTCGAGGGACAGCCTCGAGGGAAAGCCACAGATCCCTTGATCCACGTGACAGGAAGCGTGACACTACTGCTGCAGCTCGGGAGGAAAGCGCACGTGCATGCCCCCACTCGAGACGAGGCCTGACTCCCCTGGGGAGACTCAGAAGCACCCCAAGATCCATGGCAACACTGGAGAGGAATCCTCAGGTTCCGGCCCCGACTCCACACAAGGACTGAGGCCCCGGCATGGACGGGAGAGGAATCCCGAGAGGTCCCCTAGCAACTCGCATGGGGACTGGCCTTTCCTGAGGCCACCAGAGCGGGTCCCTGAGGTCCCCGTCGTAACTCGAGAAGACCTGCCGCAACTCGAGAAAATCCAGGAGGTTCTCCCCTCCAGGCGAGATGAGGCCCATTTCCGCTGAGGCGTCTCGAGGCTGATCACGCCTCACCTCTGGAACTTCGAAAGGGTCCTTCACACCCTTGGTGCAAATCCAGAAGTTCCCCGACCTAGCCGTCTCCACTCGAGAGGAATCACGAGGGTCCCGCCCACATCCAGAGGAGCCCCGTTTCCGCCTCGTAGCTCGAGATGAGGGATCCTTTCCCTGCTTCGTCGGGAAAGAGTTCCCGGCGTTCCCGTCGCATCTCAAGAGGAGGCCCTCTCAACAGGAACGGCGAGAGGAACTCCAGGGTCGTGCCACCATTCCAAGAGTCCCCCAGATGTCTCAGTCCATTCCAGAGGAACCTCTTTTCCCTTCACCGGCTCGTCTTTCACGCCGAGGATCGACTCACACCAAGGTGGCACGTGGCACAGCCCTGTGGGAAAGCCTCGTGGGAAAGCCTCGAGGGACAGCCTCGAGGGAAAGCCACAGATCCCTTGATCCACGTGACAGGAAGCGTGACACTACTGCTGCAGCTCGGGAGGAAAGCGCACGTGCATGCCCCCACTCGAGACGAGGCCTGACTCCCCTGGGGAGACTCAGAAGCACCCCAAGATCCATGGCAACACTGGAGAGGAATCCTCAGGTTCCGGCCCCGACTCCACACAAGGACTGAGGCCCCGGCATGGACGGGAGAGGAATCCCGAGAGGTCCCCTAGCAACTCGCATGGGGACTGGCCTTTCCTGAGGCCACCAGAGCGGGTCCCTGAGGTCCCCGTCGTAACTCGAGAAGACCTGCCGCAACTCGAGAAAATCCAGGAGGTTCTCCCCTCCAGGCGAGATGAGGCCCATTTCCGCTGAGGCGTCTCGAGGCTGATCACACCTCACCTCTGGAACTTCGAAAGGGTCCTTCACACCCTTGGTGCAAATCCAGAAGTTCCCCGACCTAGCCGTCTCCACTCGAGAGGAATCACGAGGGTCCCGCCCACATCCAGAGGAGCCCCGTTTCCGCCTCGTAGCTCGAGATGAGGGATCCTTTCCCTGCTTCGTCGGGAAAGAGTTCCCGGCGTTCCCGTCGCATCTCAAGAGGAGGCCCTCTCAACAGGAACGGCGAGAGGAACTCCAGGGTCGTGCCACCATTCCAAGAGTCCCCCAGATGTCTCAGTCCATTCCAGAGGAACCTCTTTTCCCTTCACCGGCTCGTCTTTCACGCCGAGGATCGACTCACACCAAGGTGGCACGTGGCACAGCGCTGTGGGAAAGCCTCGTGGGAAAGCCTCGAGGGACAGCCTCGAGGGAAAGCCACAGATCCCTTGATCCACGTGACAGGAAGCGTGACACTACTGCTGCAGCTCGGGAGGAAAGCGCACGTGCATGCCCCCACTCGAGACGAGGCCTGACTCCCCTGGGGAGACTCAGAAGCACCCCAAGATCCATGGCAACACTGGAGAGGAATCCTCAGGTTCCGGCCCCGACTCCACACAAGGACTGAGGCCCCGGCATGGACGGGAGAGGAATCCCGAGAGGTCCCCTAGCAACTCGCATGGGGACTGGCCTTTCCTGAGGCCACCAGAGCGGGTCCCTGAGGTCCCCGTCGTAACTCGAGAAGACCTGCCGCAACTCGAGAAAATCCAGGAGGTTCTCCCCTCCAGGCGAGATGAGGCCCATTTCCGCTGAGGTGTCTCCAGGCTGATCACACCTCACCTCTGGAACTTCGAAAGGGTCCTTCACACCCTTGGTGCAAATCCAGAAGTTCCCCGACCTAGCCGTCTCCACTCGAGAGGAATCACGAGGGTCCCGCCCACATCCAGAGGAGCCCCGTTTCCGCCTCGTAGCTCGAGATGAGGGATCCTTTCCCTGCTTCGTCGGGAAAGAGTTCCCGGCGTTCCCGTCGCATCTCAAGAGGAGGCCCTCTCAACAGGAACGGCGAGAGGAACTCCAGGGTCGTGCCACCATTCCAAGAGTCCCCCAGATGTCTCAGTCCATTCCAGAGGAACCTCTTTTCCCTTCACCGGCTCGTCTTTCACGCCGAGGATCGACTCACACCAAGGTGGCACGTGGCACAGCCCTGTGGGAAAGCCTCGTGGGAAAGCCTCGAGGGACAACCTCGAGGGAAAGCCACAGATCCCTTGATCCACGTGACAGGAAGCGTGACACTACTGCTGCAGCTCGGGAGGAAAGCGCACGTGGATGCCCCCACTCGAGACGAGGCCTGACTCCCCTGGGGAGACTCAGAAGCACCCCAAGATCCATGGCAACACTGGAGAGGAATCCTCAGGTTCCGGCCCCGACTCCACACAAGGACTGAGGCCCCGGCATGGACGGGAGAGGAATCCCGAGAGGTCCCCTAGCAACTCGCATGGGGACTGGCCTTTCCTGAGGCCACCAGAGCGGGTCCCTGAGGTCCCCGTCGTAACTCGAGAAGACCTGCCGCAACTCGAGAAAATCCAGGAGGTTCTCCCCTCCAGGCGAGATGAGGCCCATTTCCGCTGAGGCGTCTCGAGGCTGATCACGCCTCACCTCTGGAACTTCGAAAGGGTCCTTCACACCCTTGGTGCAAATCCAGAAGTTCCCCGACCTAGCCGTCTCCACTCGAGAGGAATCACGAGGGTCCCGCCCACATCCAGAGGAGCCCCGTTTCCGCCTCGTAGCTCGAGATGAGGGATCCTTTCCCTGCTTCGTCGGGAAAGAGTTCCCGGCGTTCCCGTCGCATCTCAAGAGGAGGCCCTCTCAACAGGAACGGCGAGAGGAACTCCAGGGTCGTGCCACCATTCCAAGAGTCCCCCAGATGTCTCAGTCCATTCCAGAGGAACCTCTTTTCCCTTCACCGGCTCGTCTTTCACGCCGAGGATCGACTCCCACCAAGGTGGCACGTGGCACAGCCCTGTGGGAAAGCCTCGTGGGAAAGCCTCGAGGGACAGCCTCGAGGGAAAGCCACAGATCCCTTGATCCACGTGACAGGAAGCGTGACACTACTGCTGCAGCTCGGGAGGAAAGCGCACGTGCATGCCCCCACTCGAGACGAGGCCTGACTCCCCTGGGGAGACTCAGAAGCACCCCAAGATCCATGGCAACACTGGAGAGGAATCCTCAGGTTCCGGCCCCGACTCCACACAAGGACTGAGGCCCCGGCATGGACGGGAGAGGAATCCCGAGAGGTCCCCTAGCAACTCGCATGGGGACTGGCCTTTCCTGAGGCCACCAGAGCGGGTCCCTGAGGTCCCCGTCGTAACTCGAGAAGACCTGCCGCAACTCGAGAAAATCCAGGAGGTTCTCCCCTCCAGGCGAGATGAGGCCCATTTCCGCTGAGGCGTCTCGAGGCTGATCACACCTCACCTCTGGAACTTCGAAAGGGTCCTTCACACCCTTGGTGCAAATCCAGAAGTTCCCCGACCTAGCCGTCTCCACTCGAGAGGAATCACGAGGGTCCCGCCCACATCCAGAGGAGCCCCGTTTCCGCCTCGTAGCTCGAGATGAGGGATCCTTTCCCTGCTTCGTCGGGAAAGAGTTCCCGGCGTTCCCGTCGCATCTCAAGAGGAGGCCCTCTCAACAGGAACGGCGAGAGGAACTCCAGGGTCGTGCCACCATTCCAAGAGTCCCCCAGATGTCTCAGTCCATTCCAGAGGAACCTCTTTTCCCTTCACCGGCTCGTCTTTCACGCCGAGGATCGACTCACACCAAGGTGGCACGTGGCACAGCCCTGTGGGAAAGCCTCGTGGGAAAGCCTCGAGGGACAGCCTCGAGGGAAAGCCACAGATCCCTTGATCCACGTGACAGGAAGCGTGACACTACTGCTGCAGCTCGGGAGGAAAGCGCACGTGCATGCCCCCACTCGAGACGAGGCCTGACTCCCCTGGGGAGACTCAGTAGCACCCCAAGATCCATGGCAACACTGGAGAGGAATCCTCAGGTTCCGGCCCCGACTCCACACAAGGACTGAGGCCCCGGCATGGACGGGAGAGGAATCCCGAGAGGTCCCCTAGCAACTCGCATGGGGACTGGCCTTTCCTGAGGCCACCAGAGCGGGTCCCTGAGGTCCCCGTCGTAACTCGAGAAGACCTGCCGCAACTCGAGAAAATCCAGGAGGTTCTCCCCTCCAGGCGAGATGAGGCCCATTTCCGCTGAGGCGTCTCGAGGCTGATCACACCTCACCTCTGGAACTTCGAAAGGGTCCTTCACACCCTTGGTGCAAATCCAGAAGTTCCCCGACCTAGCCGTCTCCACTCGAGAGGAATCACGAGGGTCCCGCCCACATCCAGAGGAGCCCCGTTTCCGCCTCGTAGCTCGAGATGAGGGATCCTTTCCCTGCTTCGTCGGGAAAGAGTTCCCGGCGTTCCCGTCGCATCTCAAGAGGAGGCCCTCTCAACAGGAACGGCGAGAGGAACTCCAGGGTCGTGCCACCATTCCAAGAGTCCCCCAGATGTCTCAGTCCATTCCAGAGGAACCTCTTTTCCCTTCACCGGCTCGTCTTTCACGCCGAGGATCGACTCACACCAAGGTGGCACGTGGCACAGCCCTGTGGGAAAGCCTCGTGGGAAAGCCTCGAGGGACAGCCTCGAGGGAAAGCCACAGATCCCTTGATCCACGTGACAGGAAGCGTGACACTACTGCTGCAGCTCGGGAGGAAAGCGCACGTGCATGCCCCCACTCGAGACGAGGCCTGACTCCCCTGGGGAGACTCAGAAGCACCCCAAGATCCATGGCAACACTGGAGAGGAATCCTCAGGTTCCGGCCCCGACTCCACACAAGGACTGAGGCCCCGGCATGGACGGGAGAGGAATCCCGAGAGGTCCCCTAGCAACTCGCATGGGGACTGGCCTTTCCTGAGGCCACCAGAGCGGGTCCCTGAGGTCCCCGTCGTAACTCGAGAAGACCTGCCGCAACTCGAGAAAATCCAGGAGGTTCTCCCCTCCAGGCGAGATGAGGCCCATTTCCGCTGAGGCGTCTCGAGGCTGATCACACCTCACCTCTGGAACTTCGAAAGGGTCCTTCACACCCTTGGTGCAAATCCAGAAGTTCCCCGACCTAGCCGTCTCCACTCGAGAGGAATCACGAGGGTCCCGCCCACATCCAGAGGAGCCCCGTTTCCGCCTCGTAGCTCGAGATGAGGGATCCTTTCCCTGCTTCGTCGGGAAAGAGTTCCCGGCGTTCCCGTCGCATCTCAAGAGGAGGCCCTCTCAACAGGAACGGCGAGAGGAACTCCAGGGTCGTGCCACCATTCCAAGAGTCCCCCAGATGTCTCAGTCCATTCCAGAGGAACCTCTTTTCCCTTCACCGGCTCGTCTTTCACGCCGAGGATCGACTCACACCAAGGTGGCACGTGGCACAGCCCTGTGGGAAAGCCTCGTGGGAAAGCCTCGAGGGACAGCCTCGAGGGAAAGCCACAGATCCCTTGATCCACGTGACAGGAAGCGTGACACTACTGCTGCAGCTCGGGAGGAAAGTGCACGTGCATGCCCCCACTCGAGACGAGGCCTGACTCCCCTGGGGAGACTCAGAAGCACCCCAAGATCCATGGCAACACTGGAGAGGAATCCTCAGGTTCCGGCCCCGACTCCACACAAGGACTGAGGCCCCGGCATGGACGGGAGAGGAATCCCGAGAGGTCCCCTAGCAACTCGCATGGGGACTGGCCTTTCCTGAGGCCACCAGAGCGGGTCCCTGAGGTCCCCGTCGTAACTCGAGAAGACCTGCCGCAACTCGAGAAAATCCAGGAGGTTCTCCCCTCCAGGCGAGATGAGGCCCATTTCCGCTGAGGCGTCTCGAGGCTGATCACGCCTCACCTCTGGAACTTCGAAAGGGTCCTTCACACCCTTGGTGCAAATCCAGAAGTTCCCCGACCTAGCCGTCTCCACTCGAGAGGAATCACGAGGGTCCCGCCCACATCCAGAGGAGCCCCGTTTCCGCCTCGTAGCTCGAGATGAGGGATCCTTTCCCTGCTTCGTCGGGAAAGAGTTCCCGGCGTTCCCGTCGCATCTCAAGAGGAGGCCCTCTCAACAGGAACGGCGAGAGGAACTCCAGGGTCGTGCCACCATTCCAAGAGTCCCCCAGATGTCTCAGTCCATTCCAGAGGAACCTCTTTTCCCTTCACCGGCTCGTCTTTCACGCCGAGGATCGACTCACACCAAGGTGGCACGTGGCACAGCCCTGTGGGAAAGCCTCGTGGGAAAGCCTCGAGGGACAGCCTCGAGGGAAAGCCACAGATCCCTTGATCCACGTGACAGGAAGCGTGACACTACTGCTGCAGCTCGGGAGGAAAGCGCACGTGCATGCCCCCACTCGAGACGAGGCCTGACTCCCCTGGGGAGACTCAGAAGCACCCCAAGATCCATGGCAACACTGGAGAGGAATCCTCAGGTTCCGGCCCCGACTCCACACAAGGACTGAGGCCCCAGCATGGACGGGAGAGGAATCCCGAGAGGTCCCCTAGCAACTCGCATGGGGACTGGCCTTTCCTGAGGCCACCAGAGCGGGTCCCTGAGGTCCCCGTCGTAACTCGAGAAGACCTGCCGCAACTCGAGAAAATCCAGGAGGTTCTCCCCTCCAGCCGAGATGAGGCCCATTTCCGCTGAGGCGTCTCGAGGCTGATCACGCCTCACCTCTGGAACTTCGAAAGGGTCCTTCACACCCTTGGTGCAAATCCAGAAGTTCCCCGACCTAGCCGTCTCCACTCGAGAGGAATCACGAGGGTCCCGCCCACATCCAGAGGAGCCCCGTTTCCGCCTCGTAGCTCGAGATGAGGGATCCTTTCCCTGCTTCGTCGGGAAAGAGTTCCCGGCGTTCCCGTCGCATCTCAAGAGGAGGCCCTCTCAACAGGAACGGCGAGAGGAACTCCAGGGTCGTGCCACCATTCCAAGAGTCCCCCAGATGTCTCAGTCCATTCCAGAGGAACCTCTTTTCCCTTCACCGGCTCGTCTTTCACGCCGAGGATCGACTCACACCAAGGTGGCACGTGGCACAGCCCTGTGGGAAAGCCTCGTGGGAAAGCCTCGAGGGACAGCCTCGAGGGAAAGCCACAGATCCCTTGATCCACGTGACAGGAAGCGTGACACTACTGCTGCAGCTCGGGAGGAAAGCGCACGTGCATGCCCCCACTCGAGACGAGGCCTGACTCCCCTGGGGAGACTCAGAAGCACCCCAAGATCCATGGCAACACTGGAGAGGAATCCTCAGGTTCCGGCCCCGACTCCACACAAGGACTGAGGCCCCAGCATGGACGGGAAAGGAATCCCGAGAGGTCCCCTAGCAACTCGCATGGGGACTGGCCTTTCCTGAGGCCACCGGAGCGGGTCCCTGAGGTCCCCGTCGTAACTCGAGAAGACCTGCCGCAACTCGAGAAAATCCAGGAGGTTCTCCCCTCCAGGCGAGATGAGGCCCATTTCCGCTGAGGCGTCTCGAGGCTGATCACGCCTCACCTCTGGAACTTCGAAAGGGTCCTTCACACCCTTGGTGCAAATCCAGAAGTTCCCCGACCTAGCCGTCTCCACTCGAGAGGAATCACGAGGGTCCCGCCCACATCCAGAGGAGCCCCGTTTCCGCCTCGTAGCTCGAGATGAGGGATCCTTTCCCTGCTTCGTCGGGAAAGAGTTCCCGGCGTTCCCGTCGCATCTCAAGAGGAGGCCCTCTCAACAGGAACGGCGAGAGGAACTCCAGGGTCGTGCCACCATTCCAAGAGTCCCCCAGATGTCTCAGTCCATTCCAGAGGAACCTCTTTTCCCTTCACCGGCTCGTCTTTCACGCCGAGGATCGACTCCCACCAAGGTGGCACGTGGCACAGCCCTGTGGGAAAGCCTCGTGGGAAAGCCTCGAGGGACAGCCTCGAGGGAAAGCCACAGATCCCTTGATCCACGTGACAGGAAGCGTGACACTACTGCTGCAGCTCGGGAGGAAAGCGCACGTGCATGCCCCCACTCGAGACGAGGCCTGACTCCCCTGGGGAGACTCAGAAGCACCCCAAGATCCATGGCAACACTGGAGAGGAATCCTCAGGTTCCGGCCCCGACTCCACACAAGGACTGAGGCCCCAGCATGGACGGGAGAGGAATCCCGAGAGGTCCCCTAGCAACTCGCATGGGGACTGGCCTTTCCTGAGGCCACCAGAGCGGGTCCCTGAGGTCCCCGTCGTAACTCGAGAAGACCTGCCGCAACTCGAGAAAATCCAGGAGGTTCTCCCCTCCAGGCGAGATGAGGCCCATTTCCGCTGAGGCGTCTCGAGGCTGATCACACCTCACCTCTGGAACTTCGAAAGGGTCCTTCACACCCTTGGTGCAAATCCAGAAGTTCCCCGACCTAGCCGTCTCCACTCGAGAGGAATCACGAGGGTCCCGCCCACATCCAGAGGAGCCCCGTTTCCGCCTCGTAGCTCGAGATGAGGGATCCTTTCCCTGCTTCGTCGGGAAAGAGTTCCCGGCGTTCCCGTCGCATCTCAAGAGGAGGCCCTCTCAACAGGAACGGTGAGAGGAACTCCAGGGTCGTGCCACCATTCCAAGAGTCCCCCAGATGTCTCATTCCATTCCAGAGGAACCTCTTTTCCCTTCACCGGCTCGTCTTTCACGCCGAGGATCGACTCACACCAAGGTGGCACGTGGCACAGCCCTGTGGGAAAGCCTCGTGGGAAAGCCTCGAGGGACAGCCTCGAGGGAAAGCCACAGATCCCTTGATCCACGTGACAGGAAGCGTGACACTACTGCTGAAGCTCGGGAGGAAAGCGCACGTGCATGCCCCCACTCGAGACGAGGCCTGACTCCCCTGGGGAGACTCAGAAGCACCCCAAGATCCATGGCAACACTGGAGAGGAATCCTCAGGTTCCGGCCCCGACTCCACACAAGGACTGAGGCCCCGGCATGGACGGGAGAGGAATCCCGAGAGGTCCCCTAGCAACTCGCATGGGGACTGGCCTTTCCTGAGGCCACCAGAGCGGGTCCCTGAGGTCCCCGTCGTAACTCGAGAAGACCTGCCGCAACTCGAGAAAATCCAGGAGGTTCTCCCCTCCAGGCGAGATGAGGCCCATTTCCGCTGAGGCGTCTCGAGGCTGATCACACCTCACCTCTGGAACTTCGAAAGGGTCCTTCACACCCTTGGTGCAAATCCAGAAGTTCCCCGACCTAGCCGTCTCCACTCGAGAGGAATCACGAGGGACCCGCCCACATCCAGAGGAGCCCCGTTTCCGCCTCGTAGCTCGAGATGAGGGATCCTTTCCCTGCTTCGTCGGGAAAGAGTTCCCGGCGTTCCCGTCGCATCTCAAGAGGAGGCCCTCTCAACAGGAACGGCGAGAGGAACTCCAGGGTCGTGCCACCATTCCAAGAGTCCCCCAGATGTCTCAGTCCATTCCAGAGGAACCTCTTTTCCCTTCACCGGCTCGTCTTTCACGCCGAGGATCGACTCACACCAAGGTGGCACGTGGCACAGCCCTGTGGGAAAGCCTCGTGGGAAAGCCTCGAGGGACAGCCTCGAGGGAAAGCCACAGATCCCTTGATCCATGTGACAGGAAGCGTGACACTACTGCTGCAGCTCGGGAGGAAAGCGCACGTGCATGCCCCCACTCGAGACGAGGCCTGACTCCCCTGGGGAGACTCAGAAGCACCCCAAGATCCATGGCAACACTGGAGAGGAATACTCAGGTTCCGGCCCCGACTCCACACAAGGACTGAGGCCCCGGCATGGACGGGAGAGGAATCCCGAGAGATCCCCTAGCAACGCGCATTTGGACTGGCCTTTCCTGAGGCCACCAGAGCGGGTCCCTGAGGTCCCCGTCGTAACTCGAGAAGACCTGCCGCAACTCGAGAAAATCCAGGAGGTTCTCCCCTCCAGGCGAGATGAGGCCCATTTCCGCTGAGGCGTCTCGAGGCTGATCACACCTCACCTCTGGAACTTCGAAAGGGTCCTTCACACCCTTGGTGCAAATCCAGAAGTTCCCCGACCTAGCCGTCTCCACTCGAGAGGAATCACGAGGGTCCCGCCCACATCCAGAGGAGCCCCGTTTCCGCCTCGTAGCTCGAGATGAGGGATCCTTTCCCTGCTTCGTCGGGAAAGAGTTCCCGGCGTTCCCGTCGCATCTCAAGAGGAGGCCCTCTCAACAGGAACGGCGAGAGGAACTCCAGGGTCGTGCCACCATTGCAAGAGTCCCCCAGATGTCTCAGTCCATTCCAGAGGAACCTCTTTTCCCGTCACCGGCTCGTCTTTCACGCCGAGGATCGACTCACACCAAGGTGGCACGTGGCACAGCCCTGTGGGAAAGCCTCGTGGGAAAGCCTCGAGGGACAGCCTCGAGGGAAAGCCACAGATCCCTTGATCCACGTGACAGGAAGCGTGACACTACTGCTGCAGCTCGGGAGGAAAGCGCACGTGCATGCCCCCACTCGAGACGAGGCCTGACTCCCCTGGGGAGACTCAGAAGCACCCCAAGATCCATTGCAACACTGGAGAGGAATCCTCAGGTTCCGGCCCCGACTCCACACAAGGACTGAGGCCCCGGCATGGACGGGAGAGGAATCCCGAGAGGTTCCCTAGCAACTCGCATGGGGACTGGCCTTTCCTGAGGCCACCAGAGCGGGTCCCTGAGGTCCCCGTCGTAACTCGAGAAGACCTGCCGCAACTCGAGAAAATCCAGGAGGTTCTCCCCTCCAGGCGAGATGAGGCCCATTTCCGCTGAGGCGTCTCGAGGCTGATCACACCTCACCTCTGGAACTTCGAAAGGGTCCTTCACACCCTTGGTGCAAATCCAGAAGTTCCCCGACATAGCCGTCTCCACTCGAGAGGAATCACGAGGGTCCCGCCCACATCCAGAGGAGCCCCGTTTCCGCCTCGTAGCTCGAGATGAGGGATCCTTTCCCTGCTTCGTCGGGAAAGAGTTCCCTGCGTTCCCGTCGCATCTCAAGAGGAGGCCCTCTCAACAGGAACGGCGAGAGGAACTCCAGGGTCGTGCCACCATTCCAAGAGTCCCCCAGATGTCTCAGTCCATTCCAGAGGAACCTCTTTTCCCTTCACCGGCTCGTCTTTCACTCCGAGGATCGACTCCCACCAAGATGGCACGTGGCACAGCCCTGTGGGAAAGCCTCGTGGGAAAGCCTCGAGGGACAGCCTCGAGGGAAAGCCACAGATCCCTTGATCCACGTGACAGGAAGCGTGACACTACTGCTGAAGCTCGGGAGGAAAGCGCACGTGCATGCCCCCACTCGAGACGAGGCCTGACTCCCCTGGGGAGACTCAGAAGCACCCCAAGATCCATGGCAACACTGGAGAGGAATCCTCAGGTTCCGGCCCCGACTCCACACAAGGACTGAGGCCCCGGCATGGACGGGAGAGGAATCCCGAGAGGTCCCCTAGCAACGCGCATGGGGACTGGCCTTTCCTGAGGCCACCAGAGCGGGTCCCTGAGGTCCCCGTCGTAACTCGAGAAGACCTGCCGCAACTCGAGAAAATCCAGGAGGTTCTCCCCTCCAGGCGAGATGAGGCCCATTTCCGCTGAGGCGTCTCGAGGCTGATCACACCTCACCTCTGGAACTTCGAAAGGGTCCTTCACACCCTTGGTGCAAATCCAGAAGTTCCCCGACCTAGCCGTCTCCACTCGAGAGGAATCACGAGGGACCCGCCCACATCCAGAGGAGCCCCGTTTCCGCCTCGTAGCTCGAGATGAGGGATCCTTTCCCTGCTTCGTCGGGAAAGAGTTCCCGGCGTTCCTGTCGCATCTCAAGAGGAGGCCCTCTCAACAGGAACGGCGAGAGGAACTCCAGGGTCGTGCCACCATTCCAAGAGTCCCCCAGATGTCTCAGTCCATTCCAGAGGAACCTCTTTTCCCTTCACCGGCTCGTCTTTCACGCCGAGGATCGACTCACACCAAGGTGGCACGTGGCACAGCCCTGTGGGAAAGCCTCGTGGGAAAGCCTCGAGGGACAGCCTCGAGGGAAAGCCACAGATCCCTTGATCCATGTGACAGGAAGCATGACACTACTGCTGCAGCTCGGGAGGAAAGCGCACGTGCATGCCCCCACTCGAGACGAGGCCTGACTCCCCTGGGGAGACTCAGAAGCACCCCAAGATCCATGGCAACACTGGAGAGGAATACTCAGGTTCCGGCCCCGACTCCACACAAGGACTGAGGCCCCGGCATGGACGGGAGAGGAATCCCGAGAGATCCCCTAGCAACGCGCATTTGGACTGGCCTTTCCTGAGGCCACCAGAGCGGGTCCCTGAGGTCCCCGTCGTAACTCGAGAAGACCTGCCGCAACTCGAGAAAATCCAGGAGGTTCTCCCCTCCAGGCGAGATGAGGCCCATTTCCGCTGAGGCGTCTCGAGGCTGATCACACCTCACCTCTGGAACTTCGAAAGGGTCCTTCACACCCTTGGTGCAAATCCAGAAGTTCCCCGACCTTGCCGTCTCCACTCGAGAGGAATCACGAGGGTCCCGCCCACATCCAGAGGAGCCCCGTTTCCGCCTCGTAGCTCGAGATGAGGGATCCTTTCCCTGCTTCGTCGGGAAAGAGTTCCCGGCGTTCCCGTCGCATCTCAAGAGGAGGCCCTCTCAACAGGAACGGCGAGAGGAACTCCAGGGTCGTGCCACCATTCCAAGAGTCCCCCAGATGTCTCAGTCCATTCCAGAGGAACCTCTTTTCCCGTCACCGGCTCGTCTTTCACGCCGAGGATCGACTCACACCAAGGTGGCACGTGGCACAGCCCTGTGGGAAAGCCTCGTGGGAAAGCCTCGAGGGACAGCCTCGAGGGAAAGCCACAGATCCCTTGATCCACGTGACAGGAAGCGTGACACTACTGCTGCAGCTCGGGAGGAAAGCGCACGTGCATGCCCCCACTCGAGACGAGGCCTGACTCCCCTGGGGAGACTCAGAAGCACCCCAAGATCCATGGCAACACTGGAGAGGAATCCTCAGGTTCCGGCCCCGACTCCACACAAGGACTGAGGCCCCAGCATGGACGGGAGAGGAATCCCGAGAGGTCCCCTAGCAACTCGCATGGGGACTGGCCTTTCCTGAGGCCACCAGAGCGGGTCCCTGAGGTCCCCGTCGTAACTCGAGAAGACCTGCCGCAACTCGAGAAAATCCAGGAGGTTCTCCCCTCCAGCCGAGATGAGGCCCATTTCCGCTGAGGCGTCTCGAGGCTGATCACGCCTCACCTCTGGAACTTCGAAAGGGTCCTTCACACCCTTGGTGCAAATCCAGAAGTTCCCCGACCTAGCCGTCTCCACTCGAGAGGAATCACGAGGGTCCCGCCCACATCCAGAGGAGCCCCGTTTCCGCCTCGTAGCTCGAGATGAGGGATCCTTTCCCTGCTTCGTCGGGAAAGAGTTCCCGGCGTTCCCGTCGCATCTCAAGAGGAGGCCCTCTCAACAGGAACGGCGAGAGGAACTCCAGGGTCGTGCCACCATTCCAAGAGTCCCCCAGATGTCTCAGTCCATTCCAGAGGAACCTCTTTTCCCTTCACCGGCTCGTCTTTCACGCCGAGGATCGACTCCCACCAAGGTGGCACGTGGCACAGCCCTGTGGGAAAGCCTCGTGGGAAAGCCTCGAGGGACAGCCTCGAGGGAAAGCCACAGATCCCTTGATCCACGTGACAGGAAGCGTGACACTACTGCTGCAGCTCGGGAGGAAAGCGCACGTGCATGCCCCCACTCGAGACGAGGCCTGACTCCCCTGGGGAGACTCAGAAGCACCCCAAGATCCATGGCAACACTGGAGAGGAATCCTCAGGTTCCGGCCCCGACTCCACACAAGGACTGAGGCCCCAGCATGGACGGGAAAGGAATCCCGAGAGGTCCCCTAGCAACTCGCATGGGGACTGGCCTTTCCTGAGGCCACCGGAGCGGGTCCCTGAGGTCCCCGTCGTAACTCGAGAAGACCTGCCGCAACTCGAGAAAATCCAGGAGGTTCTCCCCTCCAGGCGAGATGAGGCCCATTTCCGCTGAGGCGTCTCGAGGCTGATCACGCCTCACCTCTGGAACTTCGAAAGGGTCCTTCACACCCTTGGTGCAAATCCAGAAGTTCCCCGACCTAGCCGTCTCCACTCGAGAGGAATCACGAGGGTCCCGCCCACATCCAGAGGAGCCCCGTTTCCGCCTCGTAGCTCGAGATGAGGGATCCTTTCCCTGCTTCGTCGGGAAAGAGTTCCCGGCGTTCCCGTCGCATCTCAAGAGGAGGCCCTCTCAACAGGAACGGCGAGAGGAACTCCAGGGTCGTGCCACCATTCCAAGAGTCCCCCAGATGTCTCAGTCCATTCCAGAGGAACCTCTTTTCCCTTCACCGGCTCGTCTTTCACGCCGAGGATCGACTCCCACCAAGGTGGCACGTGGCACAGCCCTGTGGGAAAGCCTCGTGGGAAAGCCTCGAGGGACAGCCTCGAGGGAAAGCCACAGATCCCTTGATCCACGTGACAGGAAGCGTGACACTACTGCTGCAGCTCGGGAGGAAAGCGCACGTGCATGCCCCCACTCGAGACGAGGCCTGACTCCCCTGGGGAGACTCAGAAGCACCCCAAGATCCATGGCAACACTGGAGAGGAATCCTCAGGTTCCGGCCCCGACTCCACACAAGGACTGAGGCCCCAGCATGGACGGGAGAGGAATCCCGAGAGGTCCCCTAGCAACTCGCATGGGGACTGGCCTTTCCTGAGGCCACCAGAGCGGGTCCCTGAGGTCCCCGTCGTAACTCGAGAAGACCTGCCGCAACTCGAGAAAATCCAGGAGGTTCTCCCCTCCAGGCGAGATGAGGCCCATTTCCGCTGAGGCGTCTCGAGGCTGATCACACCTCACCTCTGGAACTTCGAAAGGGTCCTTCACACCCTTGGTGCAAATCCAGAAGTTCCCCGACCTAGCCGTCTCCACTCGAGAGGAATCACGAGGGTCCCGCCCACATCCAGAGGAGCCCCGTTTCCGCCTCGTAGCTCGAGATGAGGGATCCTTTCCCTGCTTCGTCGGGAAAGAGTTCCCGGCGTTCCCGTCGCATCTCAAGAGGAGGCCCTCTCAACAGGAACGGTGAGAGGAACTCCAGGGTCGTGCCACCATTCCAAGAGTCCCCCAGATGTCTCATTCCATTCCAGAGGAACCTCTTTTCCCTTCACCGGCTCGTCTTTCACGCCGAGGATCGACTCACACCAAGGTGGCACGTGGCACAGCCCTGTGGGAAAGCCTCGTGGGAAAGCCTCGAGGGACAGCCTCGAGGGAAAGCCACAGATCCCTTGATCCACGTGACAGGAAGCGTGACACTACTGCTGAAGCTCGGGAGGAAAGCGCACGTGCATGCCCCCACTCGAGACGAGGCCTGACTCCCCTGGGGAGACTCAGAAGCACCCCAAGATCCATGGCAACACTGGAGAGGAATCCTCAGGTTCCGGCCCCGACTCCACACAAGGACTGAGGCCCCGGCATGGACGGGAGAGGAATCCCGAGAGGTCCCCTAGCAACTCGCATGGGGACTGGCCTTTCCTGAGGCCACCAGAGCGGGTCCCTGAGGTCCCCGTCGTAACTCGAGAAGACCTGCCGCAACTCGAGAAAATCCAGGAGGTTCTCCCCTCCAGGCGAGATGAGGCCCATTTCCGCTGAGGCGTCTCGAGGCTGATCACACCTCACCTCTGGAACTTCGAAAGGGTCCTTCACACCCTTGGTGCAAATCCAGAAGTTCCCCGACCTAGCCGTCTCCACTCGAGAGGAATCACGAGGGACCCGCCCACATCCAGAGGAGCCCCGTTTCCGCCTCGTAGCTCGAGATGAGGGATCCTTTCCCTGCTTCGTCGGGAAAGAGTTCCCGGCGTTCCCGTCGCATCTCAAGAGGAGGCCCTCTCAACAGGAACGGCGAGAGGAACTCCAGGGTCGTGCCACCATTCCAAGAGTCCCCCAGATGTCTCAGTCCATTCCAGAGGAACCTCTTTTCCCTTCACCGGCTCGTCTTTCACGCCGAGGATCGACTCACACCAAGGTGGCACGTGGCACAGCCCTGTGGGAAAGCCTCGTGGGAAAGCCTCGAGGGACAGCCTCGAGGGAAAGCCACAGATCCCTTGATCCATGTGACAGGAAGCGTGACACTACTGCTGCAGCTCGGGAGGAAAGCGCACGTGCATGCCCCCACTCGAGACGAGGCCTGACTCCCCTGGGGAGACTCAGAAGCACCCCAAGATCCATGGCAACACTGGAGAGGAATACTCAGGTTCCGGCCCCGACTCCACACAAGGACTGAGGCCCCGGCATGGACGGGAGAGGAATCCCGAGAGATCCCCTAGCAACGCGCATTTGGACTGGCCTTTCCTGAGGCCACCAGAGCAGGTCCCTGAGGTCCCCGTCGTAACTCGAGAAGACCTGCCGCAACTCGAGAAAATCCAGGAGGTTCTCCCCTCCAGGCGAGATGAGGCCCATTTCCGCTGAGGCGTCTCGAGGCTGATCACACCTCACCTCTGGAACTTCGAAAGGGTCCTTCACACCCTTGGTGCAAATCCAGAAGTTCCCCGACCTAGCCGTCTCCACTCGAGAGGAATCACGAGGGTCCCGCCCACATCCAGAGGAGCCCCGTTTCCGCCTCGTAGCTCGAGATGAGGGATCCTTTCCCTGCTTCGTCGGGAAAGAGTTCCCGGCGTTCCCGTCGCATCTCAAGAGGAGGCCCTCTCAACAGGAACGGCGAGAGGAACTCCAGGGTCGTGCCACCATTGCAAGAGTCCCCCAGATGTCTCAGTCCATTCCAGAGGAACCTCTTTTCCCGTCACCGGCTCGTCTTTCACGCCGAGGATCGACTCACACCAAGGTGGCACGTGGCACAGCCCTGTGGGAAAGCCTCGTGGGAAAGCCTCGAGGGACAGCCTCGAGGGAAAGCCACAGATCCCTTGATCCACGTGACAGGAAGCGTGACACTACTGCTGCAGCTCGGGAGGAAAGCGCACGTGCATGCCCCCACTCGAGACGAGGCCTGACTCCCCTGGGGAGACTCAGAAGCACCCCAAGATCCATTGCAACACTGGAGAGGAATCCTCAGGTTCCGGCCCCGACTCCACACAAGGACTGAGGCCCCGGCATGGACGGGAGAGGAATCCCGAGAGGTCCCCTAGCAACTCGCATGGGGACTGGCCTTTCCTGAGGCCACCAGAGCGGGTCCCTGAGGTCCCCGTCGTAACTCGAGAAGACCTGCCGCAACTCGAGAAAATCCAGGAGGTTCTCCCCTCCAGGCGAGATGAGGCCCATTTCCGCTGAGGCGTCTCGAGGCTGATCACACCTCACCTCTGGAACTTCGAAAGGGTCCTTCACACCCTTGGTGCAAATCCAGAAGTTCCCCGACATAGCCGTCTCCACTCGAGAGGAATCACGAGGGTCCCGCCCACATCCAGAGGAGCCCCGTTTCCGCCTCGTAGCTCGAGATGAGGGATCCTTTCCCTGCTTCGTCGGGAAAGAGTTCCCTGCGTTCCCGTCGCATCTCAAGAGGAGGCCCTCTCAACAGGAACGGCGAGAGGAACTCCAGGGTCGTGCCACCATTCCAAGAGTCCCCCAGATGTCTCAGTCCATTCCAGAGGAACCTCTTTTCCCTTCACCGGCTCGTCTTTCACTCCGAGGATCGACTCCCACCAAGATGGCACGTGGCACAGCCCTGTGGGAAAGCCTCGTGGGAAAGCCTCGAGGGACAGCCTCGAGGGAAAGCCACAGATCCCTTGATCCACGTGACAGGAAGCGTGACACTACTGCTGAAGCTCGGGAGGAAAGCGCACGTGCATGCCCCCACTCGAGACGAGGCCTGACTCCCCTGGGGAGACTCAGAAGCACCCCAAGATCCATGGCAACACTGGAGAGGAATCCTCAGGTTCCGGCCCCGACTCCACACAAGGACTGAGGCCCCGGCATGGACGGGAGAGGAATCCCGAGAGGTCCCCTAGCAACGCGCATGGGGACTGGCCTTTCCTGAGGCCACCAGAGCGGGTCCCTGAGGTCCCCGTCGTAACTCGAGAAGACCTGCCGCAACTCGAGAAAATCCAGGAGGTTCTCCCCTCCAGGCGAGATGAGGCCCATTTCCGCTGAGGCGTCTCGAGGCTGATCACACCTCACCTCTGGAACTTCGAAAGGGTCCTTCACACCCTTGGTGCAAATCCAGAAGTTCCCCGACCTAGCCGTCTCCACTCGAGAGGAATCACGAGGGACCCGCCCACATCCAGAGGAGCCCCGTTTCCGCCTCGTAGCTCGAGATGAGGGATCCTTTCCCTGCTTCGTCGGGAAAGAGTTCCCGGCGTTCCTGTCGCATCTCAAGAGGAGGCCCTCTCAACAGGAACGGCGAGAGGAACTCCAGGGTCGTGCCACCATTCCAAGAGTCCCCCAGATGTCTCAGTCCATTCCAGAGGAACCTCTTTTCCCTTCACCGGCTCGTCTTTCACGCCGAGGATCGACTCACACCAAGGTGGCACGTGGCACAGCCCTGTGGGAAAGCCTCGTGGGAAAGCCTCGAGGGACAGCCTCGAGGGAAAGCCACAGATCCCTTGATCCATGTGACAGGAAGCGTGACACTACTGCTGCAGCTCGGGAGGAAAGCGCACGTGCATGCCCCCACTCGAGACGAGGCCTGACTCCCCTGGGGAGACTCAGAAGCACCCCAAGATCCATGGCAACACTGGAGAGGAATACTCAGGTTCCGGCCCCGACTCCACACAAGGACTGAGGCCCCGGCATGGACGGGAGAGGAATCCCGAGAGATCCCCTAGCAACGCGCATTTGGACTGGCCTTTCCTGAGGCCACCAGAGCGGGTCCCTGAGGTCCCCGTCGTAACTCGAGAAGACCTGCCGCAACTCGAGAAAATCCAGGAGGTTCTCCCCTCCAGGCGAGATGAGGCCCATTTCCGCTGAGGCGTCTCGAGGCTGATCACACCTCACCTCTGGAACTTCGAAAGGGTCCTTCACACCCTTGGTGCAAATCCAGAAGTTCCCCGACCTTGCCGTCTCCACTCGAGAGGAATCACGAGGGTCCCGCCCACATCCAGAGGAGCCCCGTTTCCGCCTCGTAGCTCGAGATGAGGGATCCTTTCCCTGCTTCGTCGGGAAAGAGTTCCCGGCGTTCCCGTCGCATCTCAAGAGGAGGCCCTCTCAACAGGAACGGCGAGAGGAACTCCAGGGTCGTGCCACCATTGCAAGAGTCCCCCAGATGTCTCAGTCCATTCCAGAGGAAACTCTTTTCCCGTCACCGGCTCGTCTTTCACGCCGAGGATCGACTCACACCAAGGTGGCACGTGGCACAGCCCTGTGGGAAAGCCTCGTGGGAAAGCCTCGAGGGACAGCCTCGAGGGAAAGCCACAGATCCCTTGATCCACGTGACAGGAAGCGTGACACTACTGCTGCAGCTCGGGAGGAAAGCGCACGTGCATGCCCCCACTCGAGACGAGGCCTGACTCCCCTGGGGAGACTCAGAAGCACCCCAAGATCCATTGCAACACTGGAGAGGAATCCTCAGGTTCCGGCCCCGACTCCACACAAGGACTGAGGCCCCGGCATGGACGGGAGAGGAATCCCGAGAGGTCCCCTAGCAACTCGCATGGGGACTGGCCTTTCCTGAGGCCACCAGAGCGGGTCCCTGAGGTCCCCGTCGTAACTCGAGAAGACCTGCCGCAACTCGAGAAAATCCAGGAGGTTCTCCCCTCCAGGCGAGATGAGGCCCATTTCCGCTGAGGCGTCTCGAGGCTGATCACACCTCACCTCTGGAACTTCGAAAGGGTCCTTCACACCCTTGGTGCAAATCCAGAAGTTCCCCGACATAGCCGTCTCCACTCGAGAGGAATCACGAGGGTCCCGCCCACATCCAGAGGAGCCCCGTTTCCGCCTCGTAGCTCGAGATGAGGGATCCTTTCCCTGCTTCGTCGGGAAAGAGTTCCCTGCGTTCCCGTCGCATCTCAAGAGGAGGCCCTCTCAACAGGAACGGCGAGAGGAACTCCAGGGTCGTGCCACCATTCCAAGAGTCCCCCAGATGTCTCAGTCCATTCCAGAGGAACCTCTTTTCCCTTCACCGGCTCGTCTTTCAATCCGAGGATCGACTCCCACCAAGATGGCACGTGGCACAGCCCTGTGGGAAAGCCTCGTGGGAAAGCCTCGAGGGACAGCCTCGAGGGAAAGCCACAGATCCCTTGATCCACGTGACAGGAAGCGTGACACTACTGCTGCAGCTCGGGAGGAAAGCGCACGTGCATGCCCCCACTCGAGACGAGGCCTGACTCCCCTGGGGAGACTCAGAAGCACCCCAAGATCCATGGCAACACTGGAGAGGAATCCTCAGGTTCCGGCCCCGACTCCACACAAGGACTGAGGCCCCGGCATGGACGGGAGAGGAATCCCGAGAGGTCCCCTAGCAACGCGCATGGGGACTGGCCTTTCCTGAGGCCACCAGAGCGGGTCCCTGAGGTCCCCGTCGTAACTCGAGAAGTCCTGCCGCAACTCGAGAAAATCCAGGAGGTTCTCCCCTCCAGGCGAGATGAGGCCCATTTCCGCTGAGGCGTCTCGAGGCTGATCACACCTCACCTCTGGAACTTCGAAAGGGTCCTTCACACCCTTGGTGCAAATCCAGAAGTTCCCCGACCTAGCCGTCTCCACTCGAGAGGAATCACGAGGGTCCCGCCCACATCCAGAGGAGCCCCGTTTCCGCCTCGTAGCTCGAGATGAGGGATCCTTTCCCTGCTTCGTCGGGAAAGAGTTCCCGGCGTTCCCGTCGCATCTCAAGAGGAGGCCCTCTCAACAGGAACGGCGAGAGGAACTCCAGGGTCGTGCCACCATTCCAAGAGTCCCCCAGATGTCTCAGTCCATTCCAGAGGAACCTCTTTTCCCTTCACCGGCTCGTCTTTCACGCCGAGGATCGACTCACACAAAGGTGGCACGTGGCACAGCCCTGTGGGAAAGCCTCGTGGGAAAGCCTCGAGGGACAGCCTCGAGGGAAAGCCACAGATCCCTTGATCCACGTGACAGGAAGCGTGACACTACTGCTGCAGCTCGGGAGGAAAGCGCACGTGCATGCCCCCACTCGAGACGAGGCCTGACTCCCCTGGGGAGACTCAGAAGCACCCCAAGATCCATGGCAACACTGGAGAGGAATCCTCAGGTTCCGGCCCCGACTCCACACAAGGACTGAGGCCCCGGCATGGACGGGAGAGGAATCCCGAGAGGTCCCCTAGCAACTCGCATGGGGACTGGCCTTTCCTGAGGCCACCAGAGCGGGTCCCTGAGGTCCCCGTCGTAACTCGAGAAGACCTGCCACAACTCGAGAAAATCCAGGAGGTTCTCCCCTCCAGGCGAGATGAGGCCCATTTCCGCTGAGGCGTCTCGAGGCTGATCACACCTCACCTCTGGAACTTCGAAAGGGTCCTTCACACCCTTGGTGCAAATCCAGAAGTTCCCCGACCTAGCCGTCTCCACGCGAGAGGAATCACGAGGGTCCCGCCCACATCCAGAGGAGCCCCGTTTCCGCCTCGTAGCTCGAGATGAGGGATCCTTTCCCTGCTTCGTCGGGAAAGAGTTCCCGGCGTTCCCGTCGCATCTCAAGAGGAGGCCCTCTCAACAGGAACGGCGAGAGGAACTCCAGGGTCGTGCCACCATTGCAAGAGTCCCCCAGATGTCTCAGTCCATTCCAGAGGAACCTCTTTTCCCTTCACCGGCTCGTCTTTCACGCCGAGGATCGACTCACACCAAGGTGGCACGTGGGACAGCCCTGTGGGAAAGCCTCGTGGGAAAGCCTCGAGGGACATCCTCGAGGGAAAGCCACAGATCCCTTGATCCACGTGACAGGAAGCGTGACACTACTGCTGCAGCTCGGGAGGAATGCGCACGTGCATGCCCCCACTCGAGACGAGGCCTGACTCCCCTGGGGAGACTCAGAAGCACCCCAAGATCCATGGCAACACTGGAGAGGAATCCTCAGGTTCCGGCCCCGACTCCACACAAGGACTGAGGCCCCAGCATGGACGGGAGAGGAATCCCGAGAGGTCCCCTAGCAACTCGCATGGGGACTGGCCTTTCCTGAGGCCACCAGAGCGGGTCCCTGAGGTCCCCATCGTAACTCGAGAAGACCTGCCACAACTGGAGAAAATCCAGGAGGTTCTCCCCTCCAGGCGAGATGAGGCCCATTTCCGCTGAGGCGTCTCGAGGCTGATCACACCTCACCTCTGGAACTTCGAAAGGGTCCTTCACACCCTTGGTGCAAATCCAGAAGTTCCCCGACCTAGCCGTCTCCACTCGAGAGGAATCACGAAGGTCCCGCCCACATCCAGAGGAGCCCCGTTTCCGCCTCGTAGCTCGAGATGAGGGATCCTTTCCCTGCTTCGTCGGGAAAGAGTTCCCGGCGTTCCCGTCGCATCTCAAGAGGAGGCCCTCTCAACAGGAACGGCGAGAGGAACTCCAGGGTCGTGCCACCATTCCAAGAGTCCTCCAGATGTCTCAGTCCATTCCAGAGGAACCTCTTTTCCCTTCACCGGCTCGTCTTTCACGCCGAGGATCGACTCCCACCAAGGTGGCACGTGGCACAGCCCTGTGGGAAAGCCTCGTGGGAAAGCCTCGAGGGACAGCCTCGAGGGAAAGCCACAGATCCCTTGATCCACGTGACAGGAAGCGTGACACTACTGCTGCAGCTCGGGAGGAAAGCGCACGTGCATGCCCCCACTCGAGACGAGGCCTGACTCCCCTGGGGAGACTCAGAAGCACCCCAAGATCCATGGCAACACTGGAGAGGAATCCTCAGGTTCCGGCCCCGACTCCACACAAGGGACTGAGGCCCCGGCATGGACGGGAGAGGAATCCCGAGAGGTCCACTAGCAACTCGCATGGGGACTGGCCTTTCCTGAGGCCACCAGAGCGGGTCCCTGAGGTCCCCGTCGTAACTCGAGAAGACCTGCCGCAACTGGAGAAAATCCAGGAGGTTCTCCCCTCCAGGCGAGATGAGGCCCATTTCCGCTGAGGCGTCTCGAGGCTGATCACACCTCACCTCTGGAACTTCGAAAGGGTCCTTCACACCCTTGGTGCAAATCCAGAAGGTTCCCCGACCTAGCCGTCTCCACGCGAGAGGAATCACGAGGGTCCCGCCCACATCCAGAGGAGCCCCGTTTCCGCCTCGTAGCTCGAGATGAGGGATCCTTTCCCTGCTTCGTCGGGAAAGAGTTCCCGGCGTTCCCGTCGCATCTCAAGAGGAGGCCCTCTCAACAGGAACGGCGAGAGGAACTCCAGGGTCGTGCCACCATTCCAAGAGTCCCCCAGATGTCTCATTCCATTCCAGAGGAACCTCTTTTTCCCTTCACCGGCTCGTCTTTCACGCCGAGGATCGACTCACACCAAGGTGCACGTGGCACAGCCCTGTGGGAAAGCCTCGTGGGAAAGCCTCGAGGGACAGCCTCGAGGGAAAGCCACAGATCCCTTGATCCACGTGACAGGAAGCGTGACACTACTGCTGCAGCTCGGGAGGAAAGCGCACGTGCATGCCCCCACTCGAGACGAGGCCTGACTCCCCTGGGGAGACTCAGAAGCACCCCAAGATCCATGGCAACACTGGAGAGGAATCCTCAGGTTCCGGCCCCGACTCCACACAAGGACTGAGGCCCCGGCATGGACGGGAGAGGAATCCCGAGAGGTCCCCTAGCAACGCGCATGGGGGACTGGCCTTTCCTGAGGCCACCAGAGCGGGTCCCTGAGGTCCCCGTCGTAACTCGAGAAGTCCTGCCGCAACTCGAGAAAATCCAGGAGGTTCTCCCCTCCAGGCGAGATGAGGCCCATTTCCGCTGAGGCGTCTCGAGGCTGATCACACCTCACCTCTGGAACTTCGAAAGGGTCCTTCACACACCTTGGTGCAAATCCAGAAGTTCCCCGACCTAGCCGTCTCCACTCGAGAGGAATCACGAGGGTCCCGCCCACATCCAGAGGAGCCCCGTTTCCGCCTCGTAGCTCGAGATGAGGGATCCTTCCCTGCTTCGTCGGGAAAGAGTTCCCCGGCGTTCCCCGTCGCATCTCAAGAGGAGGCCCTCTCAACAGGAACGGCGAGAGGAACTCCAGGGTCGTGCCACCATTCCAAGAGTCCCCCAGATGTCTCAGTCCATTCCAGAGGAACCTCTTTTCCCTTCACCGGCTCGTCTTTCACGCCGAGGATCGACTCACACAAAGGTGGCACGTGGCACAGCCCTGTGGGAAAGCCTCGTGGGAAAGCCTCGAGGGGACAGCCTCGAGGGAAAGCCACAGATCCCTTGATCCACGTGACAGGAAGCGTGACACTACTGCTGCAGCTCGGGAGGAAAGCGCACGTGCATGCCCCCACTCGAGACGAGGCCTGACTCCCCTGGGGAGACTCAGAAGCACCCCAAGATCCATGGCAACACTGGAGAGGAATCCTCAGGTTCCGGCCCCCCGACTCCACACAAGGACTGAGGCCCCGGCATGGACGGGAGAGGAATCCCGAGAGGTCCCCCTAGCAACTCGCATGGGGACTGGCCTTTCCTGAGGCCACCAGAGCGGGTCCCTGAGGTCCCCGTCGTAACTCGAGAAGACCTGCCCACAACTCGAGAAAATCCAGGAGGTTCTCCCCTCCAGGCGAGATGAGGCCCATTTCCGCTGAGGCGTCTCGAGGCTGATCACACCTCACCTCTGGAACTTCGAAAGGGTCCTTCACACCCTTGGTGCAAATCCAGAAGTTCCCCGACCTAGCCGTCTCCACGCGAGAGGAATCACGAGGGTCCCGCCCACATCCAGAGGAGCCCCGTTTCCGCCTCGTAGCTCGAGATGAGGGATCCTTTCCCTGCTTCGTCGGGAAAGAGTTCCCGGCGTTCCCGTCGCATCTCAAGAGGAGGCCCTCTCAACAGGAACGGCGAGAGGAACTCCAGGGTCGTGCCACCATTGCAAGAGTCCCCCAGATGTCTCAGTCCATTCCAGAGGAACCTCTTTTCCCTTCACCGGCTCGTCTTTCACGCCGAGGATCGACTCACACCAAGGTGGCACGTGGGACAGCCCTGTGGGAAAGCCTCGTCGAGGGACATCCTCGAGGGAAAGCCACAGATCCCTTGATCCACGTGACAGGAAGCGTGACACTACTGCTGCAGCTCGGGAGGAATGCGCACGTGCATGCCCCCACTCGAGACGAGGCCTGACTCCCCTGGGGAGACTCAGAAGCACCCCAAGATCCATGGCAACACTGGAGAGGAATCCTCAGGTTCCGGCCCCGACTCCACACAAGGACTGAGGCCCCAGCATGGACGGGAGAGGAATCCCGAGAGGTCCCCTAGCAACTCGCATGGGGACTGGCCTTTCCTGAGGCCACCAGAGCGGGTCCCTGAGGTCCCCATCGTAACTCGAGAAGACCTGCCACAACTGGAGAAAATCCAGGAGGTTCTCCCCTCCAGGCGAGATGAGGCCCATTTCCGCTGAGGCGTCTCGAGGCTGATCACACCTCACCTCTGGAACTTCGAAAGGGTCCTTCACACCCTTGGTGCAAATCCAGAAGTTCCCCGACCTAGCCGTCTCCACTCGAGAGGAATCACGAAGGTCCCGCCCACATCCAGAGGAGCCCCGTTTCCGCCTCGTAGCTCGAGATGAGGGATCCTTTCCCTGCTTCGTCGGGAAAGAGTTCCCGGCGTTCCCGTCGCATCTCAAGAGGAGGCCCTCTCAACAGGAACGGCGAGAGGAACTCCAGGGTCGTGCCACCATTCCAAGAGTCCTCCAGATGTCTCAGTCCATTCCAGAGGAACCTCTTTTCCCTTCACCGGCTCGTCTTTCACGCCGAGGATCGACTCCCACCAAGGTGGCACGTGGCACAGCCCTGTGGGAAAGCCTCGTGGGAAAGCCTCGAGGGACAGCCTCGAGGGAAAGCCACAGATCCCTTGATCCACGTGACAGGAAGCGTGACACTACTGCTGCAGCTCGGGAGGAAAGCGCACGTGCATGCCCCCACTCGAGACGAGGCCTGACTCCCCTGGGGAGACTCAGAAGCACCCCAAGATCCATGGCAACACTGGAGAGGAATCCTCAGGTTCCGGCCCCGACTCCACACAAGGACTGAGGCCCCGGCATGGACGGGAGAGGAATCCCGAGAGGTCCACTAGCAACTCGCATGGGGACTGGCCTTTCCTGAGGCCACCAGAGCGGGTCCCTGAGGTCCCCGTCGTAACTCGAGAAGACCTGCCGCAACTGGAGAAAATCCAGGAGGTTCTCCCCTCCAGGCGAGATGAGGCCCATTTCCGCTGAGGCGTCTCGAGGCTGATCACACCTCACCTCTGGAACTTCGAAAGGGTCCTTCACACCCTTGGTGCAAATCCAGAAGTTCCCCGACCTAGCCGTCTCCACGCGAGAGGAATCACGAGGGTCCCGCCCACATCCAGAGGAGCCCCGTTTCCGCCTCGTAGCTCGAGATGAGGGATCCTTTCCCTGCTTCGTCGGGAAAGAGTTCCCGGCGTTCCCGTCGCATCTCAAGAGGAGGCCCTCTCAACAGGAACGGCGAGAGGAACTCCAGGGTCGTGCCACCATTCCAAGAGTCCCCCAGATGTCTCATTCCATTCCAGAGGAACCTCTTTTCCCTTCACCGGCTCGTCTTTCACGCCGAGGATCGACTCACACCAAGGTGGCACGTGGCACAGCCCTGTGGGAAAGCCTCGTGGGAAAGCCTCGAGGGACAGCCTCGAGGGAAAGCCACAGATCCCTTGATCCACGTGACAGGAAGCGTGACACTACTGCTGAAGCTCGGGAGGAAAGCGCACGTGCATGCCCCCACTCGAGACGAGGCCTGACTCCCCTGGGGAGACTCAGAAGCACCCCAAGATCCATGGCAACACTGGAGAGGAATCCTCAGGTTCCGGCCCCGACTCCACACAAGGACTGAGGCCCCGGCATGGACGGGAGAGGAATCCCGAGAGGTCCCCTAGCAACGCGCATGGGGACTGGCCTTTCCTGAGGCCACCAGAGCGGGTCCCTGAGGTCCCCGTCGTAACTCGAGAAGACCTGCCGCAACTCGAGAAAATCCAGGAGGTTCTCCCCTCCAGGCGAGATGAGGCCCATTTCCGCTGAGGCGTCTCGAGGCTGATCACACCTCACCTCTGGAACTTCGAAAGGGTCCTTCACACCCTTGGTGCAAATCCAGAAGTTCCCCGACCTAGCCGTCTCCACTCGAGAGGAATCACGAGGGACCCGCCCACATCCAGAGGAGTCCCGTTTCCGCCTCGTAGCTCGAGATGAGGGATCCTTTCCCTGCTTCGTCGGGAAAGAGTTCCCGGCGTTCCCGTCGCATCTCAAGAGGAGGCCCTCTCAACAGGAACGGCGAGAGGAACTCCAGGGTCGTGCCACCATTCCAAGAGTCCCCCAGATGTCTCAGTCCATTCCAGAGGAACCTCTTTTCCCTTCACCGGCTCGTCTTTCACGCCGAGGATCGACTCACACCAAGGTGGCACGTGGCACAGCCCTGTGGGAAAGCCTCGTGGGAAAGCCTCGAGGGACAGCCTCGAGGGAAAGCCACAGATCCCTTGATCCATGTGACAGGAAGCGTGACACTACTGCTGCAGCTCGGGAGGAAAGCGCACGTGCATGCCCCCACTCGAGACGAGGCCTGACTCCCCTGGGGAGACTCAGAAGCACCCCAAGATCCATGGCAACACTGGAGAGGAATACTCAGGTTCCGGCCCCGACTCCACACAAGGACTGAGGCCCCGGCATGGACGGGAGAGGAATCCCGAGAGGTCCCCTAGCAACGCGCATTTGGACTGGCCTTTCCTGAGGCCACCAGAGCGGGTCCCTGAGGTCCCCGTCGTAACTCGAGAAGACCTGCCGCAACTCGAGAAAATCCAGGAGGTTCTCCCCTCCAGGCGAGATGAGGCCCATTTCCGCTGAGGCGTCTCGAGGCTGATCACACCTCACCTCTGGAACTTCGAAAGGGTCCTTCACACCTTTGGTGCAAATCCAGAAGTTCCCCGACCTAGCCGTCTCCACTCGAGAGGAATCACGAGGGTCCCGCCCACATCCAGAGGAGCCCCGTTTCCGCCTCGTAGCTCGAGATGAGGGATCCTTTCCCTGCTTCGTCGGGAAAGAGTTCCCGGCGTTCCCGTCGCATCTCAAGAGGAGGCCCTCTCAACAGGAACGGCGAGAGGAACTCCAGGGTCGTGCCACCATTGCAAGAGTCCCCCAGATGTCTCAGTCCATTCCAGAGGAACCTCTTTTCCCGTCACCGGCTCGTCTTTCACGCCGAGGATCGACTCACACCAAGGTGGCACGTGGCACAGCCCTGTGGGAAAGCCTCGTGGGAAAGCCTCGAGGGACAGCCTCGAGGGAAAGCCACAGATCCCTTGATCCACGTGACAGGAAGCGTGACACTACTGCTGCAGCTCGGGAGGAAAGCGCACGTGCATGCCCCCACTCGAGACGAGGCCTGACTCCCCTGGGGAGACTCAGAAGCACCCCAAGATCCATTGCAACACTGGAGAGGAATCCTCAGGTTCCGGCCCCGACTCCACACAAGGACTGAGGCCCCGGCATGGACGGGAGAGGAATCCCGAGAGGTCGCCTAGCAACTCGCATGGGGACTGGCCTTTCCTGAGGCCACCAGAGCGGGTCCCTGAGGTCCCCGTCGTAACTCGAGAAGACCTGCCGCAACTCGAGAAAATCCAGGAGGTTCTCCCCTCCAGGCGAGATGAGGCCCATTTCCGCTGAGGCGTCTCGAGGCTGATCACACCTCACCTCTGGAACTTCGAAAGGGTCCTTCACACCCTTGGTGCAAATCCAGAAGTTCCCCGACATAGCCGTCTCCACTCGAGAGGAATCACGAGGGTCCCGCCCACATCCAGAGGAGCCCCGTTTCCGCCTCGTAGCTCGAGATGAGGGATCCTTTCCCTGCTTCGTCGGGAAAGAGTTCCCTGCGTTCCCGTCGCATCTCAAGAGGAGGCCCTCTCAACAGGAACGGCGAGAGGAACTCCAGGGTCGTGCCACCATTCCAAGAGTCCCCCAGATGTCTCAGTCCATTCCAGAGGAACCTCTTTTCCCTTCACCGGCTCGTCTTTCACTCCGAGGATCGACTCCCACCAAGATGGCACGTGGCACAGCCCTGTGGGAAAGCCTCGTGGGAAAGCCTCGAGGGACAGCCTCGAGGGAAAGCCACAGATCCCTTGATCCACGTGACAGGAAGCGTGACACTACTGCTGCAGCTCGGGAGGAAAGCGCACGTGCATGCCCCCACTCGAGACGAGGCCTGACTCCCCTGGGGAGACTCAGAAGCACCCCAAGATCCATGGCAACACTGGAGAGGAATCCTCAGGTTCCGGCCCCGACTCCACACAAGGACTGAGGCCCCGGCATGGACGGGAGAGGAATCCCGAGAGGTCCCCTAGCAACGCGCATGGGGACTGGCCTTTCCTGAGGCCACCAGAGCGGGTCCCTGAGGTCCCCGTCGTAACTCGAGAAGTCCTGCCGCAACTCGAGAAAATCCAGGAGGTTCTCCCCTCCAGGCGAGATGAGGCCCATTTCCGCTGAGGCGTCTCGAGGCTGATCACACCTCACCTCTGGAACTTCGAAAGGGTCCTTCACACCCTTGGTGCAAATCCAGAAGTTCCCCGACCTAGCCGTCTCCACTCGAGAGGAATCACGAGGGTCCCGCCCACATCCAGAGGAGCCCCGTTTCCGCCTCGTAGCTCGAGATGAGGGATCCTTTCCCTGCTTCGTCGGGAAAGAGTTCCCGGCGTTCCCGTCGCATCTCAAGAGGAGGCCCTCTCAACAGGAACGGCGAGAGGAACTCCAGGGTCGTGCCACCATTCCAAGAGTCCCCCAGATGTCTCAGTCCATTCCAGAGGAACCTCTTTTCCCTTCACCGGCTCGTCTTTCACGCCGAGGATCGACTCACACCAAGGTGGCACGTGGCACAGCCCTGTGGGAAAGCCTCGTGGGAAAGCCTCGAGGGACAGCCTCGAGGGAAAGCCACAGATCCCTTGATCCACGTGACAGGAAGCGTGACACTACTGCTGCAGCTCTGGAGGAAAGCGCACGTGCATGCCCCCACTCGAGACGAGGCCTGACTCCCCTGGGGAGACTCAGAAGCACCCCAAGATCCATGGCAACACTGGAGAGGAATCCTCAGGTTCCGGCCCCGACTCCACACAAGGACTGAGGCCCCGGCATGGACGGGAGAGGAATCCCGAGAGGTCCCCTAGCAACTCGCATGGGGACTGGCCTTTCCTGAGGCCACCAGAGCGGGTCCCTGAGGTCCCCGTCGTAACTCGAGAAGACCTGCCGCAACTCGAGAAAATCCAGGAGGTTCTCCCCTCCAGGCGAGATGAGGCCCATTTCCGCTGAGGCGTCTCGAGGCTGATCACACCTCACCTCTGGAACTTCGAAAGGGTCCTTCACACCCTTGGTGCAAATCCAGAAGTTCCCCGACCTAGCCGTCTCCACGCGAGAGGAATCACGAGGGTCCCGCCCACATCCAGAGGAGCCCCGTTTCCGCCTCGTAGCTCGAGATGAGGGATCCTTTCCCTGCTTCGTCGGGAAAGAGTTCCCGGCGTTCCCGTCGCATCTCAAGAGGAGGCCCTCTCAACAGGAACGGCGAGAGGAACTCCAGGGTCGTGCCACCATTCCAAGAGTCCCCCAGATGTCTCAGTCCATTCCAGAGGAACCTCTTTTCCCTTCACCGGCTCGTCTTTCACGCCGAGGATCGACTCACACCAAGGTGGCACGTGGCACAGCCCTGTGGGAAAGCCTCGTGGGAAAGCCTCGAGGGACAGCCTCGAGGGAAAGCCACAGATCCCTTGATCCACGTGACAGGAAGCGTGACACTACTGCTGCAGCTCGGAAGGAAAGCGCACGTGCATGCCCCCACTCGAGACGAGGCCTGACTCCCCTGGGGAGACTCAGAAGCACCCCAAGATCCATGGCAACACTGGAGAGGAATCCTCAGGTTCCGGCCCCGACTCCACACAAGGACTGAGGCCCCGGCATGGACGGGAGAGGAATCCCGAGAGGTCCCCTAGCAACTCGCATGGGGACTGGCCTTTCCTGAGGCCACCAGAGCGGGTCCCTGAGGTCCCCGTCGTAACTCGAGAAGACCTGCCGCAACTCGAGAAAATCCAGGAGGTTCTCCCCTCCAGGCGAGATGAGGCCCATTTCCGCTGAGGCGTCTCGAGGCTGATCACACCTCACCTCTGGAACTTCGAAAGGGTCCTTCACACCCTTGGTGCAAATCCAGAAGTTCCCCGACCTAGCCGTCTCCACGCGAGAGGAATCACGAGGGTCCCGCCCACATCCAGAGGAGCCCCGTTTCCGCCTCGTAGCTCGAGATGAGGGATCCTTTCCCTGCTTCGTCGGGAAAGAGTTCCCGGCGTTCCCGTCGCATCTCAAGAGGAGGCCCTCTCAACAGGAACGGCGAGAGGAACTCCAGGGTCGTGCCACCATTCCAAGAGTCCCCCAGATGTCTCAGTCCATTCCAGAGGAACCTCTTTTCCCTTCACCGGCTCGTCTTTCACGCCGAGGATCGACTCACACCAAGGTGGCACGTGGCACAGCCCTGTGGGAAAGCCTCGTGGGAAAGCCTCGAGGGACAGCCTCGAGGGAAAGCCACAGATCCCTTGATCCACGTGACAGGAAGCGTGACACTACTGCTGCAGCTCGGAAGGAAAGCGCACGTGCATGCCCCCACTCGAGACGAGGCCTGACTCCCCTGGGGAGACTCAGAAGCACCCCAAGATCCATGGCAACACTGGAAAGGAATCCTCAGGTTCCGGCCCCGACTCCACACAAGGACTGAGGCCCCGGCATGGACGGGAGAGGAATCCCGAGAGGTCCCCTAGCAACTCGCATGGGGACTGGCCTTTCCTGAGGCCACCAGAGCGGGTTCCTGAGGTCCCCGTCGTAACTCGAGAACACCTGCCGCAACTGGAGAAAATCCAGGAGGTTCTCCCCTCCAGGCGAGATGAGGCCCATTTCCACTGAGGCGTCTCGAGGCTGATCACACCTCACCTCTGGAACTTCGAAAGGGTCCTTCACACCCTTGGTGCAAATCAAGAAGTTCCCCGACCTAGCCGTCTCCACTCGAGAGGAATCACGAGGGTCCCGCCCACTTCCAGAGGAGCCCCGTTTTCGCCTCGTAGCTCGAGATGAGGGATCCTTTCCCTGCTTCGTCGGGAAAGAGTTCCCGGCGTTCCCGTCGCATCTCAAGAGGAGGCCCTCTCAACAGGAACGGCGAGAGGAACTCCAGGGTCGTGCCACCATTCCAAGAGTCCCCCAGATGTCTCAGTCCATTCCAGAGGAACCTCTTTTCCCGTCACCGGCTCGTCTTTCACGCCGAGGATCGACTCACACCAAGGTGGCACGTGGCACAGCCCTGTGGGAAAGCCTCGTGGGAAAGCCTCGAGGGACAGCCTCGAGGGAAAGCCACAGATCCCTTGATCCACGTGACAGGAAGCGTGACACTACTGCTGCAGCTCGGGAGGAAAGCGCACGTGAATGCCCCCACTCGAGACGAGGCCTGACTCCCCTGGGGAGACTCAGAAGCACCCCAAGATCCATGGCAACACTGGAGAGGAATCCTCAGGTTCCGGCCCCGACTCCACACAAGGACTGAGGCCCCGGCATGGACGGGAGAGGAATCCCGAGAGGTCCCCTAGCAACTCGCATGGGGACTGGCCTTTCCTGAGGCCACCAGAGCGGGTCCCTGAGGTCCCCGTCGTAACTCGAGAAGACCTGCCGCAACTCGAGAAAATCCAGGAGGTTCTCCCCTCCAGGCGAGATGAGGCCCATTTCCGCTGAGGCGTCTCGAGGCTGATCACACCTCACCTCTGGAACTTCGAAAGGGTCCTTCACACCCTTGGTGCAAATCCAGAAGTTCCCCGACATAGCCGTCTCCACTCGAGAGGAATCACGAGGGTCCCGCCCACATCCAGAGGAGCCCCGTTTCCGCCTCGTAGCTCGAGATGAGGGATCCTTTCCCTGCTTCGTCGGGAAAGAGTTCCCTGCGTTCCCGTCGCATCTCAAGAGGAGGCCCTCTCAACAGGAACGGCGAGAGGAACTCCAGGGTCGTGCCACCATTCCAAGAGTCCCCCAGATGTCTCAGTCCATTCCAGAGGAACCTCTTTTCCCTTCACCGGCTCGTCTTTCACTCCGAGGATCGACTCCCACCAAGATGGCACGTGGCACAGCCCTGTGGGAAAGCCTCGTGGGAAAGCCTCGAGGGACAGCCTCGAGGGAAAGCCACAGATCCCTTGATCCACGTGACAGGAAGCGTGACACTACTGCTGCAGCTCGGGAGGAAAGCGCACGTGCATGCCCCCACTCGAGACGAGGCCTGACTCCCCTGGGGAGACTCAGAAGCACCCCAAGATCCATGGCAACACTGGAGAGGAATCCTCAGGTTCCGGCCCCGACTCCACACAAGGACTGAGGCCCCGGCATGGACGGGAGAGGAATCCCGAGAGGTCCCCTAGCAACGCGCATGGGGACTGGCCTTTCCTGAGGCCACCAGAGCGGGTCCCTGAGGTCCCCGTCGTAAGTCGAGAAGACCAGCCGCAACTCGAGAAAATCCAGGAGGTTCTCCCCTCCAGGCGAGATGAGGCCCATTTCCGCTGAGGCGTCTCGAGGCTGATCACACCTCACCTCTGGAACTTCGAAAGGGTTCTTCACACCCTTGGTGCAAATCCAGAAGTTCCCCGACCTAGCCGTCTCCACTCGAGAGGAATCACGAGGGTCCCGCCCACATCCAGAGGAGCCCCGTTTCCGCCTCGTAGCTCGAGATGAGGGATCCTTTCCCTGCTTCGTCGGGAAAGAGTTCCCGGCGTTCCCGTCGCATCTCAAGAGGAGGCCCTCTCAACAGGAACGGCAAGAGGAACTCCAGGGTCGTGCCACCATTCCAAGAGTCCCCCAGATGTCTCAGTCCATTCCAGAGGAACCTCTTTTCCCTTCACCGGCTCGTCTTTCACGCCGAGGATCGACTCACACCAAGGTGGCACGTGGTACAGCCCTGTGGGAAAGCCTCGTGGGAAAGCCTCGAGGGACAGCCTCGAGGGAAAGCCACAGATCCCTTGATCCACGTGACAGGAAGCGTGACACTACTGCTGCAGCTCGGGAGGAAAGCGCACGTGCATGCCCCCACTCGAGACGAGGCCTGACTCCCCTGGGGAGACTCAGAAGCACCCCAAGATCCATGGCAACACTGGAGAGGAATACTCAGGTTCCGGCCCCGACTCCACACAAGGACTGAGGCCCCGGCATGGACGGGAGAGGAATCCCGAGAGGTCCCCTAGCAACGCGCATTTGGACTGGCCTTTCCTGAGGCCACCAGAGCGGGTCCCTGAGGTCCCCGTCGTAACTCGAGAAGACCTGCCGCAACTCGAGAAAATCCAGGAGGTTCTCCCCTCCAGGCGAGATGAGGCCCATTTCCGCTGAGGCGTCTCGAGGCTGATCACACCTCACCTCTGGAACTTCGAAAGGGTCCTTCACACCCTTGGTGCAAATCCAGAAGTTCCCCGACCTAGCCGTCTCCACTCGAGAGGAATCACGAGGGTCCCGCCCACATCCAGAGGAGCCCCGTTTCCGCCTCGTAGCTCGAGATGAGGGATCCTTTCCCTGCTTCGTCGGGAAAGAGTTCCCGGCGTTCCCGTCGCATCTCAAGAGGAGGCCCTCTCAACAGGAACGGCGAGAGGAACTCCAGGGTCGTGCCACCATTGCAAGAGTCCCCCAGATGTCTCAGTCCATTCCAGAGGAACCTCTTTTCCCGTCACCGGCTCGTCTTTCACGCCGAGGATCGACTCACACCAAGGTGGCACGTGGCACAGCCCTGTGGGAAAGCCTCGTGGGAAAGCCTCGAGGGACAGCCTCGAGGGAAAGCCACAGATCCCTTGATCCACGTGACAGGAAGCGTGACACTACTGCTGCAGCTCGGGAGGAAAGCGCACGTGCATGCCCCCACTCGAGACGAGGCCTGACTCCCCTGGGGAGACTCAGAAGCACCCCAAGATCCATTGCAACACTGGAGAGGAATCCTCAGGTTCCGGCCCCGACTCCACACAAGGACTGAGGCCCCGGCATGGACGGGAGAGGAATCCCGAGAGGTCCCCTAGCAACTCGCATGGGGACTGGCCTTTCCTGAGGCCACCAGAGCGGGTCCCTGAGGTCCCCGTCGTAACTCGAGAAGACCTGCCGCAACTCGAGAAAATCCAGGAGGTTCTCCCCTCCAGGCGAGATGAGGCCCATTTCCGCTGAGGCGTCTCGAGGCTGATCACACCTCACCTCTGGAACTTCGAAAGGGTCCTTCACACCCTTGGTGCAAATCCAGAAGTTCCCCGACCTAGCCGTCTCCACGCGAGAGGAATCACGAGGGTCCCGCCCACATCCAGAGGAGCCCCGTTTCCGCCTCGTAGCTCGAGATGAGGGATCCTTTCCCTGCTTCGTCGGGAAAGATTTCCCGGCGTTCCCGTCGCATCTCAAGAGGAGGCCCTCTCAACAGGAACGGCGAGAGGAACTCCAGGGTCGTGCCACCATTGCAAGAGTCCCCCAGATGTCTCAGTCCATGCCAGAGGAACCTCTTTTCCCTTCACCGGCTCGTCTTTCACGCCGAGGATCGACTCACACCAAGGTGGCACGTGGGACAGCCCTGTGGGAAAGCCTCGTGGGAAAGCCTCGAGGGACATCCTCGAGGGAAAGCCACAGATCCCTTGATCCACGTGACAGGAAGCGTGACACTACTGCTGCAGCTCGGGAGGAAAGCGCACGTGCATGCCCCCACTCGAGACGAGGCCTGACTCCCCTGGGGAGACTCAGAAGCACCCCAAGATCCATGGCAACACTGGAGAGGAATACTCAGGTTCCGGCCCCGACTCCACACAAGGACTGAGGCCCCGGCATGGACGGGAGAGGAATCCCGAGAGGTCCCCTAGCAACGCGCATTTGGACTGGCCTTTCCTGAGGCCACCAGAGCGGGTCCCTGAGGTCCCCGTCGTAACTCGAGAAGACCTGCCGCAACTCGAGAAAATCCAGGAGGTTCTCCCCTCCAGGCGAGATGAGGCCCATTTCCGCTGAGGCGTCTCGAGGCTGATCACACCTCACCTCTGGAACTTCGAAAGGGTCCTTCACACCCTTGGTGCAAATCCAGAAGTTCCCCGACCTAGCCGTCTCCACTCGAGAGGAATCACGAGGGTCCCGCCCACATCCAGAGGAGCCCCGTTTCCGCCTCGTAGCTCGAGATGAGGGATCCTTTCCCTGCTTCGTCGGGAAAGAGTTCCCGGCGTTCCCGTCGCATCTCAAGAGGAGGCCCTCTCAACAGGAACGGCGAGAGGAACTCCAGGGTCGTGCCACCATTGCTAGAGTCCCCCAGATGTCTCAGTCCATTCCAGAGGAACCTCTTTTCCCGTCACCGGCTCGTCTTTCACGCCGAGGATCGACTCACACCAAGGTGGCACGTGGCACAGCCCTGTGGGAAAGCCTCGTGGGAAAGCCTCGAGGGACAGCCTCGAGGGAAAGCCACAGATCCCTTGATCCACGTGACAGGAAGCGTGACACTACTGCTGCAGCTCAGGAGGAAAGCGCACGTGCATGCCCCCACTCGAGACGAGGCCTGACTCCCCTGGGGAGACTCAGAAGCACCCCAAGATCCATTGCAACACTGGAGAGGAATCCTCAGGTTCCGGCCCCGACTCCACACAAGGACTGAGGCCCCGGCATGGACGGGAGAGGAATCCCGAGAGGTCCCCTAGCAACTCGCATGGGGACTGGCCTTTCCTGAGGCCACCAGAGCGGGTCCCTGAGGTCCCCGTCGTAACTCGAGAAGACCTGCCGCAACTCGAGAAAATCCAGGAGGTTCTCCCCTCCAGGCGAGATGAGGCCCATTTCCGCTGAGGCGTCTCGAGGCTGATCACACCTCACCTCTGGAACTTCGAAAGGGTCCTTCACACCCTTGGTGCAAATCCAGAAGTTCCCCGACCTAGCCGTTTCCACTCGAGAGGAATCACGAGGGTCCCGCCCACATCCAGAGGAGCCCCGTTTCCGCCTCGTAGCTCGAGATGAGGGATCCTTTCCCTGCTTCGTCGGGAAAGAGTTCCCTGCGTTCCCGTCGCATCTCAAGAGGAGGCCCTCTCAACAGGAACGGCGAGAGGAACTCCAGGGTCGTGCCACCATTCCAAGAGTCCCCCAGATGTCTCAGTCCATTCCAGAGGAACCTCTTTTCCCTTCACCGGCTCGTCTTTCACTCCGAGGATCGACTCCCACCAAGATGGCACGTGGCACAGCCCTGTGGGAAAGCCTCGTGGGAAAGCCTCGAGGGACAGCCTCGAGGGAAAGCCACAGATCCCTTGATCCACGTGACAGGAAGCGTGACACTACTGCTGCAGCTCGGGAGGAAAGCGCACGTGCATGCCCCCACTCGAGACGAGGCCTGACTCCCCTGGGGAGACTCAGAAGCACCCCAAGATCCATGGCAACACTGGAGAGGAATCCTCAGGTTCCGGCCCCGACTCCACACAAGGACTGAGGCCCCGGCATGGACGGGAGAGGAATCCCGAGAGGTCCCCTAGCAACGCGCATGGGGACTGGCCTTTCCTGAGGCCACCAGAGCGGGTCCCTGAGGTCCCCGTCGTAACTCGAGAAGTCCTGCCGCAACTCGAGAAAATCCAGGAGGTTCTCCCCTCCAGGCGAGATGAGGCCCATTTCCGCTGAGGCGTCTCGAGGCTGATCACACCTCACCTCTGGAACTTCGAAAGGGTCCTTCACACCCTTGGTGCAAATCCAGAAGTTCCCCGACCTAGCCGTCTCCACTCGAGAGGAATCACGAGGGTCCCGCCCACATCCAGAGGAGCCCCGTTTCCGCCTCGTAGCTCGAGATGAGGGATCCTTTCCCTGCTTCGTCGGGAAAGAGTTCCCGGCGTTCCCGTCGCATCTCAAGAGGAGGCCCTCTCAACAGGAACGGCGAGAGGAACTCCAGGGTCGTGCCACCATTCCAAGAGTCCCCCAGATGTCTCAGTCCATTCCAGAGGAACCTCTTTTCCCTTCACCGGCTCGTCTTTCACGCCGAGGATCGACTCACACCAAGGTGGCACGTGGCACAGCCCTGTGGGAAAGCCTCGTGGGAAAGCCTCGAGGGACAGCCTCGAGGGAAAGCCACAGATCCCTTGATCCACGTGACAGGAAGCGTGACACTACTGCTGCAGCTCGGGAGGAAAGCGCACGTGCATGCCCCCACTCGAGACGAGGCCTGACTCCCCTGGGGAGACTCAGAAGCACCCCAAGATCCATGGCAACACTGGAGAGGAATCCTCAGGTTCCGGCCCCGACTCCACACAAGGACTGAGGCCCCGGCATGGACGGGAGAGGAATCCCGAGAGGTCCCCTAGCAACTCGCATGGGGACTGGCCTTTCCTGAGGCCACCAGAGCGGGTCCCTGAGGTCCCCGTCGTAACTCGAGAACACCTGCCGCAACTCGAGAAAATCCAGGAGGTTCTCCCCTCCAGGCGAGATGAGGCCCATTTCCGCTGAGGCGTCTCGAGGCTGATCACACCTCACCTCTGGAACTTCGAAAGGGTCCTTCACACCCTTGGTGCAAATCCAGAAGTTCCCCGACCTAGCCGTCTCCACGCGAGAGGAATCACGAGGGTCCCGCCCACATCCAGAGGAGCCCCGTTTCCGCCTCGTAGCTCGAGATGAGGGATCCTTTCCCTGCTTCGTCGGGAAAGAGTTCCCGGCGTTCCCGTCGCATCTCAAGAGGAGGCCCTCTCAACAGGAACGGCGAGAGGAACTCCAGGGTCGTGCCACCATTCCAAGAGTCCCCCAGATGTCTCAGTCCATTCCAGAGGAACCTCTTTTCCCTTCACCGGCTCGTCTTTCACGCCGAGGATCGACTCACACCAAGGTGGCACGTGGCACAGCCCTGTGGGAAAGCCTCGTGGGAAAGCCTCGAGGGACAGCCTCGAGGGAAAGCCACAGATCCCTTGATCCACGTGACAGGAAGCGTGACACTACTGCTGCAGCTCGGAAGGAAAGCGCACGTGCATGCCCCCACTCGAGACGAGGCCTGACTCCCCTGGGGAGACTCAGAAGCACCCCAAGATCCATGGCAACACTGGAAAGGAATCCTCAGGTTCCGGCCCCGACTCCACACAAGGACTGAGGCCCCGGCATGGACGGGAGAGGAATCCCGAGAGGTCCCCTAGCAACTCGCATGGGGACTGGCCTTTCCTGAGGCCACCAGAGCGGGTTCCTGAGGTCCCCGTCGTAACTCGAGAACACCTGCCGCAACTGGAGAAAATCCAGGAGGTTCTCCCCTCCAGGCGAGATGAGGCCCATTTCCACTGAGGCGTCTCGAGGCTGATCACACCTCACCTCTGGAACTTCGAAAGGGTCCTTCACACCCTTGGTGCAAATCAAGAAGTTCCCCGACCTAGCCGTCTCCACTCGAGAGGAATCACGAGGGTCCCGCCCACTTCCAGAGGAGCCCCGTTTCCGCCTCGTAGCTCGAGATGAGGGATCCTTTCCCTGCTTCGTCGGGAAAGAGTTCCCGGCGTTCCCGTCGCATCTCAAGAGGAGGCCCTCTCAACAGGAACGGCGAGAGGAACTCCAGGGTCGTGCCACCATTCCAAGAGTCCCCCAGATGTCTCAGTCCATTCCAGAGGAACCTCTTTTCCCGTCACCGGCTCGTCTTTCACGCCGAGGATCGACTCACACCAAGGTGGCACGTGGCACAGCCCTGTGGGAAAGCCTCGTGGGAAAGCCTCGAGGGACAGCCTCGAGGGAAAGCCACAGATCCCTTGATCCACGTGACAGGAAGCGTGACACTACTGCTGCAGCTCGGGAGGAAAGCGCACGTGAATGCCCCCACTCGAGACGAGGCCTGACTCCCCTGGGGAGACTCAGAAGCACCCCAAGATCCATGGCAACACTGGAGAGGAATCCTCAGGTTCCGGCCCCGACTCCACACAAGGACTGAGGCCCCGGCATGGACGGGAGAGGAATCCCGAGAGGTCCCCTAGCAACTCGCATGGGGACTGGCCTTTCCTGAGGCCACCAGAGCGGGTCCCTGAGGTCCCCGTCGTAACTCGAGAAGACCTGCCGCAACTCGAGAAAATCCAGGAGGTTCTCCCCTCCAGGCGAGATGAGGCCCATTTCCGCTGAGGCGTCTCGAGGCTGATCACACCTCACCTCTGGAACTTCGAAAGGGTCCTTCACACCCTTGGTGCAAATCCAGAAGTTCCCCGACATAGCCGTCTCCACTCGAGAGGAATCACGAGGGTCCCGCCCACATCCAGAGGAGCCCCGTTTCCGCCTCGTAGCTCGAGATGAGGGATCCTTTCCCTGCTTCGTCGGGAAAGAGTTCCCGGCGTTCCCGTCGCATCTCAAGAGGAGGCCCTCTCAACAGGAACGGCGAGAGGAACTCCAGGGTCGTGCCACCATTGCTAGAGTCCCCCAGATGTCTCAGTCCATTCCAGAGGAACCTCTTTTCCCGTCACCGGCTCGTCTTTCACGCCGAGGATCGACTCACACCAAGGTGGCACGTGGCACAGCCCTGTGGGAAAGCCTCGTGGGAAAGCCTCGAGGGACAGCCTCGAGGGAAAGCCACAGATCCCTTGATCCACGTGACAGGAAGCGTGACACTACTGCTGCAGCTCAGGAGGAAAGCGCACGTGCATGCCCCCACTCGAGACGAGGCCTGACTCCCCTGGGGAGACTCAGAAGCACCCCAAGATCCATTGCAACACTGGAGAGGAATCCTCAGGTTCCGGCCCCGACTCCACACAAGGACTGAGGCCCCGGCATGGACGGGAGAGGAATCCCGAGAGGTCCCCTAGCAACTCGCATGGGGACTGGCCTTTCCTGAGGCCACCAGAGCGGGTCCCTGAGGTCCCCGTCGTAACTCGAGAAGACCTGCCGCAACTCGAGAAAATCCAGGAGGTTCTCCCCTCCAGGCGAGATGAGGCCCATTTCCGCTGAGGCGTCTCGAGGCTGATCACACCTCACCTCTGGAACTTCGAAAGGGTCCTTCACACCCTTGGTGCAAATCCAGAAGCTCCCCGACCTAGCCGTTTCCACTCGAGAGGAATCACGAGGGTCCCGCCCACATCCAGAGGAGCCCCGTTTCCGCCTCGTAGCTCGAGATGAGGGATCCTTTCCCTGCTTCGTCGGGAAAGAGTTCCCTGCGTTCCCGTCGCATCTCAAGAGGAGGCCCTCTCAACAGGAACGGCGAGAGGAACTCCAGGGTCGTGCCACCATTCCAAGAGTCCCCCAGATGTCTCAGTCCATTCCAGAGGAACCTCTTTTCCCTTCACCGGCTCGTCTTTCACTCCGAGGATCGACTCCCACCAAGATGGCACGTGGCACAGCCCTGTGGGAAAGCCTCGTGGGAAAGCCTCGAGGGACAGCCTCGAGGGAAAGCCACAGATCCCTTGATCCACGTGACAGGAAGCGTGACACTACTGCTGCAGCTCGGGAGGAAAGCGCACGTGCATGCCCCCACTCGAGACGAGGCCTGACTCCCCTGGGGAGACTCAGAAGCACCCCAAGATCCATGGCAACACTGGAGAGGAATCCTCAGGTTCCGGCCCCGACTCCACACAAGGACTGAGGCCCCGGCATGGACGGGAGAGGAATCCCGAGAGGTCCCCTAGCAACGCGCATGGGGACTGGCCTTTCCTGAGGCCACCAGAGCGGGTCCCTGAGGTCCCCGTCGTAACTCGAGAAGTCCTGCCGCAACTCGAGAAAATCCAGGAGGTTCTCCCCTCCAGGCGAGATGAGGCCCATTTCCGCTGAGGCGTCTCGAGGCTGATCACACCTCACCTCTGGAACTTCGAAAGGGTCCTTCACACCCTTGGTGCAAATCCAGAAGTTCCCCGACCTAGCCGTCTCCACTCGAGAGGAATCACGAGGGTCCCGCCCACATCCAGAGGAGCCCCGTTTCCGCCTCGTAGCTCGAGATGAGGGATCCTTTCCCTGCTTCGTCGGGAAAGAGTTCCCGGCGTTCCCGTCGCATCTCAAGAGGAGGCCCTCTCAACAGGAACGGCGAGAGGAACTCCAGGGTCGTGCCACCATTCCAAGAGTCCCCCAGATGTCTCAGTCCATTCCAGAGGAACCTCTTTTCCCGTCACCGGCTCGTCTTTCACGCCGAGGATCGACTCACACCAAGGTGGCACGTGGCACAGCCCTGGGGGAAAGCCTCGTGGGAAAGCCTCGAGGGACAGCCTCGAGGGAAAGCCACAGATCCCTTGATCCACGTGACAGGAAGCGTGACACTACTGCTGCAGCTCGGGAGGAAAGCGCACGTGAATGCCCCCACTCGAGACGAGGCCTGACTCCCCTGGGGAGACTCAGAAGCACCCCAAGATCCATGGCAACACTGGAGAGGAATCCTCAGGTTCCGGCCCCGACTCCACACAAGGACTGAGGCCCCGGCATGGACGGGAGAGGAATCCCGAGAGGTCCCCTAGCAACTCGCATGGGGACTGGCCTTTCCTGAGGCCACCAGAGCGGGTCCCTGAGGTCCCCGTCGTAACTCGAGAAGACCTGCCGCAACTCGAGAAAATCCAGGAGGTTCTCCCCTCCAGGCGAGATGAGGCCCATTTCCGCTGAGGCGTCTCGAGGCTGATCACACCTCACCTCTGGAACTTCGAAAGGGTCCTTCACACCCTTGGTGCAAATCCAGAAGTTCCCCGACATAGCCGTCTCCACTCGAGAGGAATCACGAGGGTCCCGCCCACATCCAGAGGAGCCCCGTTTCCGCCTCGTAGCTCGAGATGAGGGATCCTTTCCCTGCTTCGTCGGGAAAGAGTTCCCTGCGTTCCCGTCGCATCTCAAGAGGAGGCCCTCTCAACAGGAACGGCGAGAGGAACTCCAGGGTCGTGCCACCATTCCAAGAGTCCCCCAGATGTCTCAGTCCATTCCAGAGGAACCTCTTTTCCCTTCACCGGCTCGTCTTTCACTCCGAGGATCGACTCCCACCAAGATGGCACGTGGCACAGCCCTGTGGGAAAGCCTCGTGGGAAAGCCTCGAGGGACAGCCTCGAGGGAAAGCCACAGATCCCTTGATCCACGTGACAGGAAGCGTGACACTACTGCTGCAGCTCGGGAGGAAAGCGCACGTGCATGCCCCCACTCGAGACGAGGCCTGACTCCCCTGGGGAGACTCAGAAGCACCCCAAGATCCATGGCAACACTGGAGAGGAATCCTCAGGTTCCGGCCCCGACTCCACACAAGGACTGAGGCCCCGGCATGGACGGGAGAGGAATCCCGAGAGGTCCCCTAGCAACGCGCATGGGGACTGGCCTTTCCTGAGGCCACCAGAGCGGGTCCCTGAGGTCCCCGTCGTAAGTCGAGAAGACCAGCCGCAACTCGAGAAAATCCAGGAGGTTCTCCCCTCCAGGCGAGATGAGGCCCATTTCCGCTGAGGCGTCTCGAGGCTGATCACACCTCACCTCTGGAACTTCGAAAGGGTTCTTCACACCCTTGGTGCAAATCCAGAAGTTCCCCGACCTAGCCGTCTCCACTCGAGAGGAATCACGAGGGTCCCGCCCACATCCAGAGGAGCCCCGTTTCCGCCTCGTAGCTCGAGATGAGGGATCCTTTCCCTGCTTCGTCGGGAAAGAGTTCCCGGCGTTCCCGTCGCATCTCAAGAGGAGGCCCTCTCAACAGGAACGGCAAGAGGAACTCCAGGGTCGTGCCACCATTCCAAGAGTCCCCCAGATGTCTCAGTCCATTCCAGAGGAACCTCTTTTCCCTTCACCGGCTCGTCTTTCACGCCGAGGATCGACTCACACCAAGGTGGCACGTGGTACAGCCCTGTGGGAAAGCCTCGTGGGAAAGCCTCGAGGGACAGCCTCGAGGGAAAGCCACAGATCCCTTGATCCACGTGACAGGAAGCGTGACACTACTGCTGCAGCTCGGGAGGAAAGCGCACGTGCATGCCCCCACTCGAGACGAGGCCTGACTCCCCTGGGGAGACTCAGAAGCACCCCAAGATCCATGGCAACACTGGAGAGGAATACTCAGGTTCCGGCCCCGACTCCACACAAGGACTGAGGCCCCGGCATGGACGGGAGAGGAATCCCGAGAGGTCCCCTAGCAACGCGCATTTGGACTGGCCTTTCCTGAGGCCACCAGAGCGGGTCCCTGAGGTCCCCGTCGTAACTCGAGAAGACCTGCCGCAACTCGAGAAAATCCAGGAGGTTCTCCCCTCCAGGCGAGATGAGGCCCATTTCCGCTGAGGCGTCTCGAGGCTGATCACACCTCACCTCTGGAACTTCGAAAGGGTCCTTCACACCCTTGGTGCAAATCCAGAAGTTCCCCGACCTAGCCGTCTCCACTCGAGAGGAATCACGAGGGTCCCGCCCACATCCAGAGGAGCCCCGTTTCCGCCTCGTAGCTCGAGATGAGGGATCCTTTCCCTGCTTCGTCGGGAAAGAGTTCCCGGCGTTCCCGTCGCATCTCAAGAGGAGGCCCTCTCAACAGGAACGGCGAGAGGAACTCCAGGGTCGTGCCACCATTGCAAGAGTCCCCCAGATGTCTCAGTCCATTCCAGAGGAACCTCTTTTCCCGTCACCGGCTCGTCTTTCACGCCGAGGATCGACTCACACCAAGGTGGCACGTGGCACAGCCCTGTGGGAAAGCCTCGTGGGAAAGCCTCGAGGGACAGCCTCGAGGGAAAGCCACAGATCCCTTGATCCACGTGACAGGAAGCGTGACACTACTGCTGCAGCTCGGGAGGAAAGCGCACGTGCATGCCCCCACTCGAGACGAGGCCTGACTCCCCTGGGGAGACTCAGAAGCACCCCAAGATCCATTGCAACACTGGAGAGGAATCCTCAGGTTCCGGCCCCGACTCCACACAAGGACTGAGGCCCCGGCATGGACGGGAGAGGAATCCCGAGAGGTCCCCTAGCAACTCGCATGGGGACTGGCCTTTCCTGAGGCCACCAGAGCGGGTCCCTGAGGTCCCCGTCGTAACTCGAGAAGACCTGCCGCAACTCGAGAAAATCCAGGAGGTTCTCCCCTCCAGGCGAGATGAGGCCCATTTCCGCTGAGGCGTCTCGAGGCTGATCACACCTCACCTCTGGAACTTCGAAAGGGTCCTTCACACCCTTGGTGCAAATCCAGAAGTTCCCCGACATAGCCGTCTCCACTCGAGAGGAATCACGAGGGTCCCGCCCACATCCAGAGGAGCCCCGTTTCCGCCTCGTAGCTCGAGATGAGGGATCCTTTCCCTGCTTCGTCGGGAAAGAGTTCCCTGCGTTCCCGTCGCATCTCAAGAGGAGGCCCTCTCAACAGGAACGGCGAGAGGAACTCCAGGGTCGTGCCACCATTCCAAGAGTCCCCCAGATGTCTCAGTCCATTCCAGAGGAACCTCTTTTCCCTTCACCGGCTCGTCTTTCACTCCGAGGATCGACTCCCACCAAGATGGCACGTGGCACAGCCCTGTGGGAAAGCCTCGTGGGAAAGCCTCGAGGGACAGCCTCGAGGGAAAGCCACAGATCCCTTGATCCACGTGACAGGAAGCGTGACACTACTGCTGCAGCTCGGGAGGAAAGCGCACGTGCATGCCCCCACTCGAGACGAGGCCTGACTCCCCTGGGGAGACTCAGAAGCACCCCAAGATCCATGGCAACACTGGAGAGGAATCCTCAGGTTCCGGCCCCGACTCCACACAAGGACTGAGGCCCCGGCATGGACGGGAGAGGAATCCCGAGAGGTCCCCTAGCAACGCGCATGGGGACTGGCCTTTCCTGAGGCCACCAGAGCGGGTCCCTGAGGTCCCCGTCGTAACTCGAGAAGTCCTGCCGCAACTCGAGAAAATCCAGGAGGTTCTCCCCTCCAGGCGAGATGAGGCCCATTTCCGCTGAGGCGTCTCGAGGCTGATCACACCTCACCTCTGGAACTTCGAAAGGGTCCTTCACACCCTTGGTGCAAATCCAGAAGTTCCCCGACCTAGCCGTCTCCACTCGAGAGGAATCACGAGGGTCCCGCCCACATCCAGAGGAGCCCCGTTTCCGCCTCGTAGCTCGAGATGAGGGATCCTTTCCCTGCTTCGTCGGGAAAGAGTTCCCGGCGTTCCCGTCGCATCTCAAGAGGAGGCCCTCTCAACAGGAACGGCGAGAGGAACTCCAGGGTCGTGCCACCATTCCAAGAGTCCCCCAGATGTCTCAGTCCATTCCAGAGGAACCTCTTTTCCCTTCACCGGCTCGTCTTTCACGCCGAGGATCGACTCACACCAAGGTGGCACGTGGCACAGCCCTGTGGGAAAGCCTCGTGGGAAAGCCTCGAGGGACAGCCTCGAGGGAAAGCCACAGATCCCTTGATCCACGTGACAGGAAGCGTGACACTACTGCTGCAGCTCGGGAGGAAAGCGCACGTGCATGCCCCCACTCGAGACGAGGCCTGACTCCCCTGGGGAGACTCAGAAGCACCCCAAGATCCATGGCAACACTGGAGAGGAATCCTCAGGTTCCGGCCCCGACTCCACACAAGGACTGAGGCCCCGGCATGGACGGGAGAGGAATCCCGAGAGGTCCCCTAGCAACTCGCATGGGGACTGGCCTTTCCTGAGGCCACCAGAGCGGGTCCCTGAGGTCCCCGTCGTAACTCGAGAAGACCTGCCGCAACTCGAGAAAATCCAGGAGGTTCTCCCCTCCAGGCGAGATGAGGCCCATTTCCGCTGAGGCGTCTCGAGGCTGATCACACCTCACCTCTGGAACTTCGAAAGGGTCCTTCACACCCTTGGTGCAAATCCAGAAGTTCCCCGACCTAGCCGTCTCCACGCGAGAGGAATCACGAGGGTCCCGCCCACATCCAGAGGAGCCCCGTTTCCGCCTCGTAGCTCGAGATGAGGGATCCTTTCCCTGCTTCGTCGGGAAAGAGTTCCCGGCGTTCCCGTCGCATCTCAAGAGGAGGCCCTCTCAACAGGAACGGCGAGAGGAACTCCAGGGTCGTGCCACCATTGCAAGAGTCCCCCAGATGTCTCAGTCCATGCCAGAGGAACCTCTTTTCCCTTCACCGGCTCGTCTTTCACGCCGAGGATCGACTCACACCAAGGTGGCACGTGGCACAGCCCTGTGGGAAAGCCTCGTGGGAAAGCCTCGAGGGACATCCTCGAGGGAAAGCCACAGATCCCTTGATCCACGTGACAGGAAGCGTGACACTACTGCTGCAGCTCGGGAGGAAAGCGCACGTGCATGCCCCCACTCGAGACGAGGCCTGACTCCCCTGGGGAGACTCAGAAGCACCCCAAGATCCATGGCAACACTGGAGAGGAATACTCAGGTTCCGGCCCCGACTCCACACAAGGACTGAGGCCCCGGCATGGACGGGAGAGGAATCCCGAGAGGTCCCCTAGCAACGCGCATTTGGACTGGCCTTTCCTGAGGCCACCAGAGCGGGTCCCTGAGGTCCCCGTCGTAACTCGAGAAGACCTGCCGCAACTCGAGAAAATCCAGGAGGTTCTCCCCTCCAGGCGAGATGAGGCCCATTTCCGCTGAGGCGTCTCGAGGCTGATCACACCTCACCTCTGGAACTTCGAAAGGGTCCTTCACACCCTTGGTGCAAATCCAGAAGTTCCCCGACCTAGCCGTCTCCACTCGAGAGGAATCACGAGGGTCCCGCCCACATCCAGAGGAGCCCCGTTTCCGCCTCGTAGCTCGAGATGAGGGATCCTTTCCCTGCTTCGTCGGGAAAGAGTTCCCGGCGTTCCCGTCGCATCTCAAGAGGAGGCCCTCTCAACAGGAACGGCGAGAGGAACTCCAGGGTCGTGCCACCATTGCTAGAGTCCCCCAGATGTCTCAGTCCATTCCAGAGGAACCTCTTTTCCCGTCACCGGCTCGTCTTTCACGCCGAGGATCGACTCACACCAAGGTGGCACGTGGCACAGCCCTGTGGGAAAGCCTCGTGGGAAAGCCTCGAGGGACAGCCTCGAGGGAAAGCCACAGATCCCTTGATCCACGTGACAGGAAGCGTGACACTACTGCTGCAGCTCAGGAGGAAAGCGCACGTGCATGCCCCCACTCGAGACGAGGCCTGACTCCCCTGGGGAGACTCAGAAGCACCCCAAGATCCATTGCAACACTGGAGAGGAATCCTCAGGTTCCGGCCCCGACTCCACACAAGGACTGAGGCCCCGGCATGGACGGGAGAGGAATCCCGAGAGGTCCCCTAGCAACTCGCATGGGGACTGGCCTTTCCTGAGGCCACCAGAGCGGGTCCCTGAGGTCCCCGTCGTAACTCGAGAAGACCTGCCGCAACTCGAGAAAATCCAGGAGGTTCTCCCCTCCAGGCGAGATGAGGCCCATTTCCGCTGAGGCGTCTCGAGGCTGATCACACCTCACCTCTGGAACTTCGAAAGGGTCCTTCACACCCTTGGTGCAAATCCAGAAGTTCCCCGACCTAGCCGTTTCCACTCGAGAGGAATCACGAGGGTCCCGCCCACATCCAGAGGAGCCCCGTTTCCGCCTCGTAGCTCGAGATGAGGGATCCTTTCCCTGCTTCGTCGGGAAAGAGTTCCCTGCGTTCCCGTCGCATCTCAAGAGGAGGCCCTCTCAACAGGAACGGCGAGAGGAACTCCAGGGTCGTGCCACCATTCCAAGAGTCCCCCAGATGTCTCAGTCCATTCCAGAGGAACCTCTTTTCCCTTCACCGGCTCGTCTTTCACTCCGAGGATCGACTCCCACCAAGATGGCACGTGGCACAGCCCTGTGGGAAAGCCTCGTGGGAAAGCCTCGAGGGACAGCCTCGAGGGAAAGCCACAGATCCCTTGATCCACGTGACAGGAAGCGTGACACTACTGCTGCAGCTCGGGAGGAAAGCGCACGTGCATGCCCCCACTCGAGACGAGGCCTGACTCCCCTGGGGAGACTCAGAAGCACCCCAAGATCCATGGCAACACTGGAGAGGAATCCTCAGGTTCCGGCCCCGACTCCACACAAGGACTGAGGCCCCGGCATGGACGGGAGAGGAATCCCGAGAGGTCCCCTAGCAACGCGCATGGGGACTGGCCTTTCCTGAGGCCACCAGAGCGGGTCCCTGAGGTCCCCGTCGTAACTCGAGAAGTCCTGCCGCAACTCGAGAAAATCCAGGAGGTTCTCCCCTCCAGGCGAGATGAGGCCCATTTCCGCTGAGGCGTCTCGAGGCTGATCACACCTCACCTCTGGAACTTCGAAAGGGTCCTTCACACCCTTGGTGCAAATCCAGAAGTTCCCCGACCTAGCCGTCTCCACTCGAGAGGAATCACGAGGGTCCCGCCCACATCCAGAGGAGCCCCGTTTCCGCCTCGTAGCTCGAGATGAGGGATCCTTTCCCTGCTTCGTCGGGAAAGAGTTCCCGGCGTTCCCGTCGCATCTCAAGAGGAGGCCCTCTCAACAGGAACGGCGAGAGGAACTCCAGGGTCGTGCCACCATTCCAAGAGTCCCCCAGATGTCTCAGTCCATTCCAGAGGAACCTCTTTTCCCTTCACCGGCTCGTCTTTCACGCCGAGGATCGACTCACACCAAGGTGGCACGTGGCACAGCCCTGTGGGAAAGCCTCGTGGGAAAGCCTCGAGGGACAGCCTCGAGGGAAAGCCACAGATCCCTTGATCCACGTGACAGGAAGCGTGACACTACTGCTGCAGCTCGGGAGGAAAGCGCACGTGCATGCCCCCACTCGAGACGAGGCCTGACTCCCCTGGGGAGACTCAGAAGCACCCCAAGATCCATGGCAACACTGGAGAGGAATCCTCAGGTTCCGGCCCCGACTCCACACAAGGACTGAGGCCCCGGCATGGACGGGAGAGGAATCCCGAGAGGTCCCCTAGCAACTCGCATGGGGACTGGCCTTTCCTGAGGCCACCAGAGCGGGTCCCTGAGGTCCCCGTCGTAACTCGAGAAGACCTGCCGCAACTCGAGAAAATCCAGGAGGTTCTCCCCTCCAGGCGAGATGAGGCCCATTTCCGCTGAGGCGTCTCGAGGCTGATCACACCTCACCTCTGGAACTTCGAAAGGGTCCTTCACACCCTTGGTGCAAATCCAGAAGTTCCCCGACCTAGCCGTCTCCACTCGAGAGGAATCACGAGGGTCCCGCCCACATCCAGAGGAGCCCCGTTTCCGCCTCGTAGCTCGAGATGAGGGATCCTTTCCCTGCTTCGTCGGGAAAGAGTTCCCGGCGTTCCCGTCGCATCTCAAGAGGAGGCCCTCTCAACAGGAACGGCGAGAGGAACTCCAGGGTCGTGCCACCATTGCTAGAGTCCCCCAGATGTCTCAGTCCATTCCAGAGGAACCTCTTTTCCCGTCACCGGCTCGTCTTTCACGCCGAGGATCGACTCACACCAAGGTGGCACGTGGCACAGCCCTGTGGGAAAGCCTCGTGGGAAAGCCTCGAGGGACAGCCTCGAGGGAAAGCCACAGATCCCTTGATCCACGTGACAGGAAGCGTGACACTACTGCTGCAGCTCAGGAGGAAAGCGCACGTGCATGCCCCCACTCGAGACGAGGCCTGACTCCCCTGGGGAGACTCAGAAGCACCCCAAGATCCATTGCAACACTGGAGAGGAATCCTCAGGTTCCGGCCCCGACTCCACACAAGGACTGAGGCCCCGGCATGGACGGGAGAGGAATCCCGAGAGGTCCCCTAGCAACTCGCATGGGGACTGGCCTTTCCTGAGGCCACCAGAGCGGGTCCCTGAGGTCCCCGTCGTAACTCGAGAAGACCTGCCGCAACTCGAGAAAATCCAGGAGGTTCTCCCCTCCAGGCGAGATGAGGCCCATTTCCGCTGAGGCGTCTCGAGGCTGATCACACCTCACCTCTGGAACTTCGAAAGGGTCCTTCACACCCTTGGTGCAAATCCAGAAGTTCCCCGACCTAGCCGTTTCCACTCGAGAGGAATCACGAGGGTCCCGCCCACATCCAGAGGAGCCCCGTTTCCGCCTCGTAGCTCGAGATGAGGGATCCTTTCCCTGCTTCGTCGGGAAAGAGTTCCCTGCGTTCCCGTCGCATCTCAAGAGGAGGCCCTCTCAACAGGAACGGCGAGAGGAACTCCAGGGTCGTGCCACCATTCCAAGAGTCCCCCAGATGTCTCAGTCCATTCCAGAGGAACCTCTTTTCCCTTCACCGGCTCGTCTTTCACTCCGAGGATCGACTCCCACCAAGATGGCACGTGGCACAGCCCTGTGGGAAAGCCTCGTGGGAAAGCCTCGAGGGACAGCCTCGAGGGAAAGCCACAGATCCCTTGATCCACGTGACAGGAAGCGTGACACTACTGCTGCAGCTCGGGAGGAAAGCGCACGTGCATGCCCCCACTCGAGACGAGGCCTGACTCCCCTGGGGAGACTCAGAAGCACCCCAAGATCCATGGCAACACTGGAGAGGAATCCTCAGGTTCCGGCCCCGACTCCACACAAGGACTGAGGCCCCGGCATGGACGGGAGAGGAATCCCGAGAGGTCCCCTAGCAACGCGCATGGGGACTGGCCTTTCCTGAGGCCACCAGAGCGGGTCCCTGAGGTCCCCGTCGTAACTCGAGAAGTCCTGCCGCAACTCGAGAAAATCCAGGAGGTTCTCCCCTCCAGGCGAGATGAGGCCCATTTCCGCTGAGGCGTCTCGAGGCTGATCACACCTCACCTCTGGAACTTCGAAAGGGTCCTTCACACCCTTGGTGCAAATCCAGAAGTTCCCCGACCTAGCCGTCTCCACTCGAGAGGAATCACGAGGGTCCCGCCCACATCCAGAGGAGCCCCGTTTCCGCCTCGTAGCTCGAGATGAGGGATCCTTTCCCTGCTTCGTCGGGAAAGAGTTCCCGGCGTTCCCGTCGCATCTCAAGAGGAGGCCCTCTCAACAGGAACGGCGAGAGGAACTCCAGGGTCGTGCCACCATTCCAAGAGTCCCCCAGATGTCTCAGTCCATTCCAGAGGAACCTCTTTTCCCTTCACCGGCTCGTCTTTCACGCCGAGGATCGACTCACACCAAGGTGGCACGTGGCACAGCCCTGTGGGAAAGCCTCGTGGGAAAGCCTCGAGGGACAGCCTCGAGGGAAAGCCACAGATCCCTTGATCCACGTGACAGGAAGCGTGACACTACTGCTGCAGCTCGGGAGGAAAGCGCACGTGCATGCCCCCACTCGAGACGAGGCCTGACTCCCCTGGGGAGACTCAGAAGCACCCCAAGATCCATGGCAACACTGGAGAGGAATCCTCAGGTTCCGGCCCCGACTCCACACAAGGACTGAGGCCCCGGCATGGACGGGAGAGGAATCCCGAGAGGTCCCCTAGCAACTCGCATGGGGACTGGCCTTTCCTGAGGCCACCAGAGCGGGTCCCTGAGGTCCCCGTCGTAACTCGAGAAGACCTGCCGCAACTCGAGAAAATCCAGGAGGTTCTCCCCTCCAGGCGAGATGAGGCCCATTTCCGCTGAGGCGTCTCGAGGCTGATCACACCTCACCTCTGGAACTTCGAAAGGGTCCTTCACACCCTTGGTGCAAATCAAGAAGTTCCCCGACTTAGCCGTCTTCACTTGAGAGGAATAACGAGGGTCCCGCCCACATCCAGAGGAGCCCCGTTTCCGCCTCGTAGCTCGAGATGAGGGATCCTTTCCCTGCTTCGTCGGGAAAGAGTTCCCGGCGTTCCCGTCGCATCTCAAGAGGAGGCCCTCTCAACAGGAACGGCGAGAGGAACTCCAGGGTCGTGCCACCATTCCAAGAGTCCCCCAGATGTCTCAGTCCATTCCAGAGGAACCTTTTTCCCTTCACCGGCTCGTCTTTCACGACGAGGATCGACTCACACCAAGGTGGCACGTGGCACAGCCCTGTGGGAAAGCCTCGTGGGAAAGCCTCGAGGGACAGCCTCGAGGGAAAACCACAGATCCCTTGATCCACGTGACAGGAAGCGTGACACTACTGCTGCAGCTCGGGAGGAAAGCGCACGTGCATGCCCCCACTCGAGACGAGGCCTGACTCCCCTGGGGAGACTCAGAAGCACCCCAAGATCCATGGCAACACTGGAGAGGAATCCTCAGGTTCCGGCCCCGACTCCACACAAGGACTGAGGCCCCGGCATGGACGGGAGAGGAATCCCGAGATGTCCCCTAGCAACTCGCATGGGGACTGGCCTTTCCTGAGGCCACCAGAGCGGGTCCCTGTGGTCCCCGTCGTAACTCGAGAAGACCTGCCGCAACTCGAGAAAATCCAGGAGGTTCTCCCCTCCAGGCGAGATGAGGCCCATTTCCGCTGAGGCGTCTCGAGGCTGATCACACCTCACCTCTGGAACTTCGAAAGGGTCCTTCACACCCTTGGTGCAAATCCAGAAGTTCCCCGACCTAGCCGTCTCCACGCGAGAGGAATCACGAGGGTCCCGCCCACATCCAGAGGAGCCCCGTTTCCGCCTCGTAGCTCGAGATTAGGGATCCTTTCCCTGCTTCGTCGGGAAAGAGTTCCCAGCGTTCCCGTCGCATCTCAAGAGGAGGCCCTCTCAACAGGAACGGCGAGAGGAACTCCAGGGTCGTGCCACCATTCCAAGAGTCCCCCAGATGTCTCAGTCCATTCCCCAGGAACCTCTTTTCCCTTCACCGGCTCGTCTTTCACGCCGAGGATCGACTCACACCAAGGTGGCACGTGGCACAGCCCTGTGGGAAAGCCTCGTGGGAAAGCCTCGAGGGACAGCCTCGAGGGAAAGCCACAGATCCCTTGATCCACGTGACAGGAAGCGTGACACTACTGCTGCAGCTCGGGAGGAAAGCGCACGTGCATGCCCCCACTCGAGACGAGGCCCGACTCCCCTGGGGAGACTCAGAAGCACCCCAAGATCCATGGCAACACTGGAGAGGAATCCTCAGGTTCCGACCCCGACCCCACACAAGGACTGAGGCCCCGGCATGGACGGGAGAGGAATCCCGAGAGGTCCCCTAGCCACTCGCATGGGGACTGGCCTTTCCTGAGGCCACCAGAGCGGGTGCCTGAGGTCCCCGTCGTAACTCGAGAAGACCTGCCGCAATTTGAGAAAATCCAGGAGGTTCTCCCCTCCAGGCGAGATGAGTCCCATTTCCGCTGAGGCGTCTCGAGGCTGATCACACCTCACCTCTGGAACTTCGAAAGAGTCTTTCACACCCTTGGTGCAAATCAAGAAGTTCCCGACATACCCGTCTCCACTCGAGAGGAATCACGAGGGTCCCGCCCACATCCAGAGGAGCCCCGTTTCCGCCTCGTAGCTCGAGATGAGGGATCCTTTCCCTGCTTCTTCGGGAAAGAGTTCCCGACGTTCCCGTCGCATCTCAAGAGGAGGCCCTCTCAACAGGAACGGCGAGAGGAACTCCAGGGTCGTGCCACCATTCCAAGAGTCCCCCAGATGTCTCAGTCCATTCCAGAGGAACCTCTTTTCCCTTCACCGGCTCGTCTTTCACGCCGAGGATCGACTCACACCAAGGTGGCACGTGGCACAGCCCTGTGGGAAAGCCTCGTGGGAAAGCCTCGAGGGACAGCCTCGAGGGAAAGCCACAGATCCCTTGATCCACGTGACAGGAAGCGTGACACTACTGCTGCAGCTCGGGAGGAAAGCGCACGTGCATGCCCCCACTCGAGACGAGTCCCGACTCCCCTGGGGAGACTCAGAAGCACCCCAAGATCCATGGCAACACTGGAGAGGAATCCTCAGGTTCCGACCCCGATTCCACACAAGGACTGAGGCCCCGGCATGGACGGGAGAGGAATCCCGAGAGGTCCCCTAGCCACTCGCATGGGGACTGGCCTTTCCTGAGGCCACCAGAGCGGGTCCCTGAGGTCCCCGTCGTAACTCGAGAAGACCTGCCGCAACTTGAGAAAATCCAGGAGGTTCTCCCCTCCAGGCGAGATGAGGCCCATTTCCGCTGAGGCGTCTCGAGGCTGATCACACCTCACCTCTGGAACTTCGAAAGGGTCCTTCACACCCTTGGTGCACATCAAGAAGTTCCCCGACATACCCGTCTCCACTCGAGAGGAATCACGAGGGTCCCGCCCACATCCAGAGGAGCCCCGTTTCCGCCTCGTAGCTCGAGGTGAGGGATCCTTTCCCTGCTTCGTCGGGAAAGAGTTCCCGGCGTTCCTGTCGCATCTCAAGAGGAGGCCCTCTCAACAGGAACGGCGAGAGGAACTCCAGGATCGTGCCACCATTCCAAGAGTCCCCCAGATGTCTCAGTCCATTCCAGAGGAACCTCTTTTCCCTTCACCGGCTCGTCTTTCACGCCGAGGATCGACTCACAACAAGGTGGCACGTGGCACAGCCCTGTGGGAAAGCCTGGTGGGAAAGCCTCGAGGGACAGCCTCGAGGGAAAGCCACAGATCCCTTGATCCACGTGACAGGAAGCGTGACACTACTGCTGCAGCTCGGGAGGAAAGCGCACGTGCGTGCCCCCACTCGAGACGAGGCCTGACTCCCCTGGGGAGACACAGAAGCACCCCAAGATCCATGGCAACACTGGAGAGGAATCCTCAGGTTCCGGCCCCGACTCCACACAAGGACTGAGGCCCCGGCATGGACGGGAGAGGAATCCCGAGAGGTTCCCTAGCAACTCGCATGGGGACTGGCCTTTCCTGAGGCCACCAGAGCGGGTCCCTGAGGTCCCCGTCGTAACTCGAGAAGACCTGCCGCAACTCGACAAAATTCAGGAGGTTCTCCCCTCCAGGCGAGATGAGGCCCATTTCCGCTGAGGCGTCTCGAGGCTGATCACACCTCACCTCTGGAACTTCTATAGGGTCCTTCACACCCTTGGTGCAAATCAAGAAGTTCCCCGACCTAGCCGTCTCCACTCGAGAGGAATCACGAGGGTCCCGCCCACATCCAGAGGTGCCCCGTTTCCGCCTCGTAGCTCGAGATGAGGGATCCTTTCCCTGCTTCGTCGGGAAAGAGTTCCCGGCCTTCCCGTCGCATCTCAAGAGGAGGCCCTCTCAACAGGAACGGCGAGAGGAACTCCAGGGTCGTGCCACCATTCCAAGAGTTCCCCAGATGTCTCAGTCCATTCCAGAGGAACCTCTTTTCCCTTCACCGGCTCGTCTTTCACGCCGAGGATCGACTCACACCAAGGTGGCACGTGGCACAGCCCTGTGGGAAAGCCTCGTGGGAAAGCCTCGAGGGACAGCCTCGAGGGAAAGCCACAGATCCCTTGATCCACGTGACAGGAAGCGTGACACTATTGCTGCAGCTCGGGAGGAAAGCGCACGTGCATGCCCCCACTCGAGACGAGGCCTGACTCCCCTGGGGAGACTCAGAAGCACCCCAAGATCCATGGCAACACTGGAGAGGAATCCTCAGGTTCCGGCCCCGACTCCACACAAGGACTGAGGCCCCGGCATGGACGGGAGAGGAATCCCGAGAGGTTCCCTAGCAACTCGCATGGGGACTGGCCTTTTCTGAGGCCACCAGAGCGGTTCCCTGAGGTCCCCGTCGTAACTCGAGAAGACCTGCCGCAACTCGAGAAAATCCAGGAGGTTCTCCCCTCCAGGCGAGATGAGGCCCATTTCCGCTGAGGCGTCTCGAGGCTGATCACACCTCACCTCTGGAACTTCGAAAGGGTCCTTCACACCCTTGGTGCAAATCAAGAAGTTCCCCGACTTAGCCGTCTTCACTTGAGAGGAATAACGAGGGTCCCGCCCACATCCAGAGGAGCCCCGTTTCCGCCTCGTAGCTCGAGATGAGGGATCCTTTCCCTGCTTCGTCGGGAAAGAGTTCCCGGCGTTCCCGTCGCATCTCAAGAGGAGGCCCTCTCAACAGGAACGGCGAGAGGAACTCCAGGGTCGTGCCACCATTCCAAGAGTCCCCCAGATGTCTCAGTCCATTCCAGAGGAACCTTTTTCCCTTCACCGGCTCGTCTTTCACGACGAGGATCGACTCACACCAAGGTGGCACGTGGCACAGCCCTGTGGGAAAGCCTCGTGGGAAAGCCTCGAGGGACAGCCTCGAGGGAAAACCACAGATCCCTTGATCCACGTGACAGGAAGCGTGACACTACTGCTGCAGCTCGGGAGGAAAGCGCACGTGCATGCCCCCACTCGAGACGAGGCCTGACTCCCCTGGGGAGACTCAGAAGCACCCCAAGATCCATGGCAACACTGGAGAGGAATCCTCAGGTTCCGGCCCCGACTCCACACAAGGACTGAGGCCCCGGCATGGACGGGAGAGGAATCCCGAGATGTCCCCTAGCAACTCGCATGGGGACTGGCCTTTCCTGAGGCCACCAGAGCGGGTCCCTGTGGTCCCCGTCGTAACTCGAGAAGACCTGCCGCAACTCGAGAAAATCCAGGAGGTTCTCCCCTCCAGGCGAGATGAGGCCCATTTCCGCTGAGGCGTCTCGAGGCTGATCACACCTCACCTCTGGAACTTCGAAAGGGTCCTTCACACCCTTGGTGCAAATCCAGAAGTTCCCCGACCTAGCCGTCTCCACGCGAGAGGAATCACGAGGGTCCCGCCCACATCCAGAGGAGCCCCGTTTCCGCCTCGTAGCTCGAGATGAGGGATCCTTTCCCTGCTTCGTCGGGAAAGAGTTCCCAGCGTTCCCGTCGCATCTCAAGAGGAGGCCCTCTCAACAGGAACGGCGAGAGGAACTTCAGGGTCGTGCCACCATTCCAAGAGTCCCCCAGATGTCTCAGTCCATTCCCCAGGAACCTCTTTTCCCTTCACCGGCTCGTCTTTCACGCCGAGGATCGACTCACACCAAGGTGGCACGTGGCACAGCCCTGTGGGAAAGCCTCGTGGGAAAGCCTCGAGGGACAGCCTCGAGGGAAAGCCACAGATCCCTTGATCCACGTGACAGGAAGCGTGACACTACTGCTGCAGCTCGGGAGGAAAGCGCACGTGCATGCCCCCACTCGAGACGAGGCCCGACTCCCCTGGGGAGACTCAGAAGCACCCCAAGATCCATGGCAACACTGGAGAGGAATCCTCAGGTTCCGACCCCGACCCCACACAAGGACTGAGGCCCCGGCATGGACGGGAGAGGAATCCCGAGAGGTCCCCTAGCCACTCGCATGGGGACTGGCCTTTCCTGAGGCCACCAGAGCGGGTGCCTGAGGTCCCCGTCGTAACTCGAGAAGACCTGCCGCAATTTGAGAAAATCCAGGAGGTTCTCCCCTCCAGGCGAGATGAGTCCCATTTCCGCTGAGGCGTCTCGAGGCTGATCACACCTCACCTCTGGAACTTCGAAAGAGTCTTTCACACCCTTGGTGCAAATCAAGAAGTTCCCGACATACCCGTCTCCACTCGAGAGGAATCACGAGGGTCCCGCCCACATCCAGAGGAGCCCCGTTTCCGCCTCGTAGCTCGAGATGAGGGATCCTTTCCCTGCTTCTTCGGGAAAGAGTTCCCGACGTTCCCGTCGCATCTCAAGAGGAGGCCCTCTCAACAGGAACGGCGAGAGGAACTCCAGGGTCGTGCCACCATTCCAAGAGTCCCCCAGATGTCTCAGTCCATTCCAGAGGAACCTCTTTTCCCTTCACCGGCTCGTCTTTCACGCCGAGGATCGACTCACACCAAGGTGGCACGTGGCACAGCCCTGTGGGAAAGCCTCGTGGGAAAGCCTCGAGGGACAGCCTCGAGGGAAAGCCACAGATCCCTTGATCCACGTGACAGGAAGCGTGACACTACTGCTGCAGCTCGGGAGGAAAGCGCACGTGCATGCCCCCACTCGAGACGAGTCCCGACTCCCCTGGGGAGACTCAGAAGCACCCCAAGATCCATGGCAACACTGGAGAGGAATCCTCAGGTTCCGACCCCGATTCCACACAAGGACTGAGGCCCCGGCATGGACGGGAGAGGAATCCCGAGAGGTCCCCTAGCCACTCGCATGGGGACTGGCCTTTCCTGAGGCCACCAGAGCGGGTCCCTGAGGTCCCCGTCGTAACTCGAGAAGACCTGCCGCAACTTGAGAAAATCCAGGAGGTTCTCCCCTCCAGGCGAGATGAGGCCCATTTCCGCTGAGGCGTCTCGAGGCTGATCACACCTCACCTCTGGAACTTCGAAAGGGTCCTTCACACCCTTGGTGCACATCAAGAAGTTCCCCGACATACCCGTCTCCACTCGAGAGGAATCACGAGGGTCCCGCCCACATCCAGAGGAGCCCCGTTTCCGCCTCGTAGCTCGAGGTGAGGGATCCTTTCCCTGCTTCGTCGGGAAAGAGTTCCCGGCGTTCCTGTCGCATCTCAAGAGGAGGCCCTCTCAACAGGAACGGCGAGAGGAACTCCAGGATCGTGCCACCATTCCAAGAGTCCCCCAGATGTCTCAGTCCATTCCAGAGGAACCTCTTTTCCCTTCACCGGCTCGTCTTTCACGCCGAGGATCGACTCACAACAAGGTGGCACGTGGCACAGCCCTGTGGGAAAGCCTGGTGGGAAAGCCTCGAGGGACAGCCTCGAGGGAAAGCCACAGATCCCTTGATCCACGTGACAGGAAGCGTGACACTACTGCTGCAGCTCGGGAGGAAAGCGCACGTGCATGCCCCCACTCGAGACGAGGCCTGACTCCCCTGGGGAGACACAGAAGCACCCCAAGATCCATGGCAACACTGGAGAGGAATCCTCAGGTTCCGGCCCCGACTCCACACAAGGACTGAGGCCCCGGCATGGACGGTAGAGGAATCCCGAGAGGTCCCCTAGCAACTCGCATGGCGACTGGCCTTTCCTGAGGCCACCAGAGCGGGTCCCTGAGGTCCCCGTCGTAACTCGAGAAGTCCTGCCGCAACTCGAGAATATCCAGGAGGTTCTCCCCTCCAGGCGAGATGAGGCCCATTTCCGCTGAGGCGTCTCGAGGCTGATCACACCTCACCTCTGGAGCTTCGAAAGGGTCCTTCACACCCTTGGTGCAAATCAACAAGTTCCCCGACCTAGCCGTCTCCACTCGAGAGGAATCACGAGGGTCCCGCCCACATCCAGAGGAGCCCCGTTTCCGCCTCGTAGCTCGAGATGAGGGATCCTTTCCCTGCTTCGTCGGGAAAGAGTTCCCGGCGTTCCCGTCGCATCTCAAGAGGAGGCCCTCTCAACAGGAACGGCGAGAGGAACTCCAGGGTCGTGCCACCATTCCAAGAGTCCCCCAGATGTCTCAGTCCATTCCAGAGGAACCTCTTTTCCCTTCACCGGCTCGTCTTTCACGCCGAGGATCGACTCACACCAAGGTGGCACGTGGCACAGCCCTGTGGGAAAGCCTCGTGGGAAAGCCTCGAGGGACAGCCTCGAGGGAAAGCCACAGATCCCTTGATCCACGTGACAGGAAGCGTGACACTACTGCTGCAGCTCGGGAGGAAAGCGCACGTGCATGCGCCCACTCGAGACGAGGCCTGACTCCCCTGGGGAGACTCAGAAGCACCCCAAGATCCATGGCAACACTGGAGAGGAATCCTCAGGTTCCGGCCCCGACTCCACACAAGGACTGAGGCCCCGGCATGGACGGGAGAGGAATCCCGAGAGGTCTCCTAGCAACTCGCATGGGGACTGGCCTTTCCTGAGGCCACCAGAGCGGGTCCCTGTGGTCCCCGACGTAACTCGAGAAGACCTGCCGCAACTCGAGAAAATCCAGGAGGTTCTCCCCTCCAGGCGAGATGAGGCCCATTTCCGCTGAGGCGTCTCGAGGCTGATCACACCTCACCTCTGGAACTTCGAAAGGGTCCTTCACACCCTTGGTGCAAATCCAGAAGTTCCCCGACCTAGCCGTCTCCACGCGAGAGGAATCACGAGGGTCCCGCCCACATCCAGAGGAGCCCCGTTTCCGCCTCGTAGCTCGAGATGAGGGATCCTTTCCCTGCTTCGTCGGGAAAGAGTTCCCAGCGTTCCCGTCGCATCTCAAGAGGAGGCCCTCTCAACAGGAACGGCGAGAGGAACTCCAGGGTCGTGCCACCATTCCAAGAGTCCCCCAGATGTCTCAGTCCATTCCACAGGAACCTCTTTTCCATTCACCGGCTCGTCTTTCACGCCGAGGATCGACTCACACCAAGGTGGCACGTGGCACAGCCCTGTGGGAAAGCCTCGTGGGAAAGCCTCGAGGGACAGCCTCGAGGGAAAGCCACAGATCCCTTGATCCACGTGACAGGAAGCGTGACACTACTGCTGCAGCTCGGGAGGAAAGCGCACGTGCATGCCCCCACTCGAGACGAGGCCTGACTCCCCTGGGGAGACTCAGAAGCACCCCAAGATCCATGGCAACACTGGAGAGGAATCCTCAGGTTCCGGCCCCGACTCCACACAAGGACTGAGGCCCCGGCATGGACGGGAGAGGAATCCCGAGAGGTTCCCTAGCAACTCGCATGGGGACTGGCCTTTCCTGAGGCCACCAGAGCGGGTCCCTGAGGTCCCCGTCGTAACTCGAGAACACCTGCCGCAACTCGAGAAAATCCAGGAGGTTCTCCCCTCCAGGCGAGATGAGGCCCATTTCCGCTGAGGCGTCTCGAGGCTGATCACACCTCACCTCTGGAACTTCGAAAGGGTCCTTCACACCCTTGGTGCAAATCAAGAAGTTCCCCGACCTAGCCGTCTCCACTCGAGAGGAATCACGAGGGTCCCGCCCACATCCAGAGGAGCCCCGTTTCCGCTTCGTAGCTCGAGATGAGGGATCCTTTCCCTGCTTCGTCGGGAAAGAGTTCCCGGCGTTCCCGTCGCATCTCAAGAGGAGGCCCTCTCAACAGGAACGGCGAGAGGAACTCCAGGGTCGTGCCACCATTCCAAGAGTCCCCCAGATGTCTCAGTCCATTCCAGAGGAACCTATTTTCCCTTCACCGGCTCGTCTTTCACGCCGAGGATCGACTCACACCAAGGTGGCACGTGGCACAGCCCTGTGGGAAAGCCTCGTGGGAAAGCCTCGAGGGACAGCCTCGAGGGAAAGCCACAAATCCCTTGATCCACGTGACAGGAAGCGTGACACTACTGCTGCAGCTCGGGAGGAAAGCGCACGTGCATGCCCCCACTCGAGACGAGGCCCGACTCCCCTGGGGAGACTCAGAAGCACCCCAAGATCCATGGCAACACTGGAGAGGAATCCTCAGGTTCCGACCCCGACCCCACACAAGGACTGAGGCCTCGGCATGGACGGGAGAGGAATCCCGAGAGGTCCCCTAGCCACTCGCATGGGGACTGGCCTTTCCTGAGGCCACCAGAGCGGGTCCCTGAGGTCCCCGTCGTAACTCGAGAAGACCTGCCGCAACTCGAGAAAATCCAGGAGGTTCTCCCCTCCAGGCGAGATGAGGCCCATTTCCGCTGAGGCGTCTCGAGGCTGATCACACCTCACCTCTGGAACTTCGAAAGGGTCCTTCACACCCTTGGTGCAAATCAAGAAGTTCCCCGACATACCCGTCTCCACTCGAGAGGAATCACGAGGGTCCCGCCCACATCCAGAGGAGCCCCGTTTCCGCCTCGTAGCTCGAGGTGAGGGATCCTTTCCCTGCTTCGTCGGGAAAGATTTGCCGGCGTTCCCCTCGCATCTCAAGAGGAGTCCCTCTCAACAGGAACGGCGAGAGGAACTCCAGGGTCGTGCCACCATTCCAAGAGTCCCCCAGATGTCTCAGTCCATTCCACAGGAACCTCTTTTCCATTCACCGGCTCGTCTTTCACGCCGAGGATCGACTCACACCAAGGTGGCACGTGGCACAGCCCTGTGGGAAAGCCTCGTGGGAAAGCCTCGAGGGACAGCCTCGAGGGAAAGCCACAGATCCCTTGATCCACGTGACAGGAAGCGTGACACTACTGCTGCAGCTCGGGAGGAAAGCGCACGTGCATGCCCCCACTCGAGACGAGGCCTGACTCCCCTGGGGAGACTCAGAAGCACCCCAAGATCCATGGCAACACTGGAGAGGAATCCTCAGGTTCCGGCCCCGACTCCACACAAGGACTGAGGCCCCGGCATGGACGGGAGAGGAATCCCGAGAGGTTCCCTAGCAACTTGCATGGGGACTGGCCTTTCCTGAGGCCACCAGAGCGGGTCCCTGAGGTCCCCGTCGTAACTCGAGAACACCTGCCGCAACTCGAGAAAATCCAGGAGGTTCTCCCCTCCAGGCGAGATGAGGCCCATTTCCGCTGAGGCGTCTCGAGGCTGATCACACCTCACCTCTGGAACTTCGAAAGGGTCCTTCACACCCTTGGTGCAAATCAAGAAGTTCCCCGACCTAGCCGTCTCCACTCGAGAGGAATCACGAGGGTCCCGCCCACATCCAGAGGAGCCCCGTTTCCGCTTCGTAGCTCGAGATGAGGGATCCTTTCCCTGCTTCGTCGGGAAAGAGTTCCCGGCGTTCCCGTCGCATCTCAAGAGGAGGCCCTCTCAACAGGAACGGCGAGAGGAACTCCAGGGTCGTGCCACCATTCCAAGAGTCCCCCAGATGTCTCAGTCCATTCCAGAGGAACCTATTTTCCCTTCACCGGCTCGTCTTTCACGCCGAGGATCGACTCACACCAAGGTGGCACGTGGCACAGCCCTGTGGGAAAGCCTCGTGGGAAAGCCTCGAGGGACAGCCTCGAGGGAAAGCCACAGATCCCTTGATCCACGTGACAGGAAGCGTGACACTACTGCTGCAGCTCGGGAGGAAAGCGCACGTGCATGCCCCCACTCGAGACGAGGCCCGACTCCCCTGGGGAGACTCAGAAGCACCCCAAGATCCATGGCAACACTGGAGAGGAATCCTCAGGTTCCGACCCCGACCCCACACAAGGACTGAGGCCTCGGCATGGACGGGAGAGGAATCCCGAGAGGTCCCCTAGCCACTCGCATGGGGACTGGCCTTTCCTGAGGCCACCAGAGCGGGTCCCTGAGGTCCCCGTCGTAACTCGAGAAGACCTGTCGCAACTTGAGAAAATCCAGGAGGTTCTCCCCTCCAGGCGAGATGAGTCCCATTTCCGCTGAGGCGTCTCGAGGCTGATCAAACCTCACCTCTGGAACTTCGAAAGAGTCTTTCACACCCTTGGTGCAAATCAAGAAGTTCCCCGACATACCCGTCTCCACTCGAGAGGAATCACGAGGGTCCCGCCCACATCCAGAGGAGCCCCGTTTCCGCCTCGTAGCTCGAGATGAGGGATCCTTTCCCTTCTTCGTCGGGAAAGAGTTCCCGGCGTTCCCGTCGCATCTCAAGAGGAGGCCCTCTCAACAGGAACGGCGAGAGGAACTCCAGGGTCGTGCCACCATTCCAAGAGTCCCCCAGATGTCTCAGTCCATTCCAGAGGAACCTCTTTTCCCTTCACTGGCTCGTCTTTCACGCCGAGGATCGACTCACACCAAGGTGGCACGTGGCACAGCCCTGTGGGAAAGCCTCGTGGGAAAGCCTCGAGGGACAGCCTGGAGGGAAAGCCAGAGATACCTTGATCCACGAGACAGGAAGCGTGACACTACTGCTGCAGCTCGGGAGGAAAGCGCACGTGCATGCCCCCACTCGAGACGAGGCCTGACTCCCCTGGGGAGACACAGAAGCACCCCAAGATCCATGGCAACACTGGAGAGGAATCCTCAGGTTCCGGCCCCGACTCCACACAAGGACTGAGGCCCCGGCATGGACGGGAGAGGAATCCCGAGAGGTCTCCTAGCAACTCGCATGGGGACTGGCCTTTCCTGAGGCCACCAGAGCGGGTCCCTGTGGTCCCCGACGTAACTCGAGAAGACCTGCCGCAACTCGAGAAAATCCAGGAGGTTCTCCCCTCCAGGCGAGATGAGGCCCATTTCCGCTGAGGCGTCTCGAGGCTGATCACACCTCACCTCTGGAACTTCGAAAGGGTCCTTCACACCCTTGGTGCAAATCAAGAAGTTCCCCGACATACCCGTCTCCACTCGAGAGGAATCACGAGGGTCCCGCCCACATCCAGAGGAGCCCCGTTTCCGCCTCGTAGCTCGAGATGAGGGATCCTTTCCCTGCTTCGTCGGGAAAGAGTTCCCGGCGTTCCCGTCGCATCTCAAGCGGAGGCCCTCTCAACAGGAACGGCGAGAGGAACTCCAGGGTCGTGCCACCATTCCAAGAGTCCCCCAGATGTCTCAGTCCATTCCAGAGGAACCTCTTTTCCCTTCACCGGCTCGTCTTTCACGCCGAGGATCGACTCACACCAAGGTGGCACGTGGTGCAGCCCTGTGGGAAAGCCTCGTGGGAAAGCCTCGAGGGACAGCCTCGAGGGAAAGCCACAGATCCCTTGATCCACGTGACAGGAAGCGTGACACTACTGCTGCAACTCGGGAGGAAAGCGCACGTGCATGCCCCCACTCGAGACGAGGCCTGACTCCCCTGGGGAGACTCAGAAGCACCCCAAGATCCATGGCAACACTGGAGAGGAATCCTCAGGTTCCGGCCCCGATTCCACACAAGGACTGAGGCCCCGGCATGGACGGGAGAGGAATCCCGAGAGGTCCCCTAGCAACTCGCATGGGGACTGGCCTTTCCTGAGGCCACCAGAGCGGGTCCCTGAGGTCCCCGTCGTAACTCGAGAAGACCTGCCGCAACTCGAGAAAATCCAGGAGGTTCTCCCCTCCAGGCGAGATGAGGCCCATTTCCGCTGAGGCGTCTCGAGGCTGATCACACCTCACCTCTGGAACTTCGAAAGGGTCCTTCACACCCTTGGTGCAAATCAAGAAGTTCCCCGACATACCCGTCTCCACTCGAGAGGAATCACGAGGGTCCCGCCCACATCCAGAGGAGCCCCGTTTCCGCCTCGTAGCTCGAAATGAGGGATCCTTTCCCTGCTTCGTCGGGAAAGATTTGCCGGCGTTCCCCTCGCATCTCAAGAGGAGTCCCTCTCAACAGGAACGGCGAGAGGAACTCCAGGGTCGTGCCACCATTCCAAGAGTCCCCCAGATGTCTCAGTCCATTCCAGAGGAACCTCTTTTCCCTTCACCGGTTCGTCTTTCACGCCGAGGATCGACTCACACCAAGGTGGCACTTGGCGCAGCCCTGTGGGAAAGCCTCGTGGGAAAGCCTCGAGGGACAGCCTCGAGGGAAAGCCACAGATCCCTTGATCCACGTGACAGGAAGCGTGACACTACTGCTGCAGCTCGGGAGGAAAGCGCACGTGCATGCCCCCACTCGAGACGAGGCCTGACTCCCCTGGGGAGACTCAGAAGCATCCCAAGATCCATGGCAACACTGGAGAGGAATCCTCAGGTTCCGGCCCCGACTCCACACAAGGACTGAGGCCCCGGCATGGACGGGAGAGGAATCCCGAGAGGTTCCCTAGCAACTCGCATGGGGACTGGCCTTTTCTGAGGCCACCAGAGCGGGTCCCTGAGGTCCCCGTCGTAACTCGAGAAGACCTGCCGCAACTCGAGAAAATCCAGGAGGTTCTCCCCTCCAGGCGAGATGAGGCCCATTTCCGCTGAGGCGTCTCGAGGCTGATCACACCTCACCTCTGGAACTTCGAAAGGGTCCTTCACACCCTTGGTGCAAATCAAGAAGTTCCCCGACTTAGCCGTCTCCACTTGAGAGGAATAACGAGGGTCCCGCCCACATCCAGAGGAGCCCCGTTTCCGCCTCGTAGCTCGAGATGAGGGATCCTTTCCCTGCTTCGTCGGGAAAGAGTTCCCGGCGTTCCCGTCGCATCTCAAGAGGAGGCCCTCTCAACAGGAACGGCGAGAGGAACTCCAGGGTCGTGCCACCATTCCAAGAGTCCCCCAGATGTCTCAGTCCATTCCAGAGGAACCTTTTTCCCTTCACCGGCTCGTCTTTCACGCCGAGGATCGACTCACACCAAGGTGGCACGTGGCACAGCCCTGTGGGAAAGCCTCGTGGGAAAGCCTCGAGGGACAGCCTCGAGGGAAAGCCACAGATCCCTTGATCCACGTGACAGGAAGCGTGACACTACTGCTGCAGCTCGGGAGGAAAGCGCACGTGCATGCCCCCAGACGAGACGAGGCCTGACTCCCCTGGGTAGACTCAGAAGCACCCCAAGATCCATGGCAACACTGGAGAGGAATCCTCAGGTTCCGGCCCCGACTCCACACAAGGACTGAGGCCCCGGCATGGACGGGAGAGGAATCCCGAGAGGTCTCCTAGCAACTCGCATGGGGACTGGCCTTTCCTGAGGCCACCAGAGCGGGTCCCTGTGGTTCCCGACGTAACTCGAGAAGACCTGCCGCAACTCGAGAAAATCCAGGAGGTTCTCCCCTCCAGGCGAGATGAGGCCCATTTCCGCTGAGGCGTCTCGAGGCTGATCACACCTCACCTCTGGAACTTCGAAAGGGTCCTTCACACCCTTGGTGCAAATCAAGAAGTTCCCCGACATACCCGTCTCCACTCGAGAGGAATCACGAGGGTCCCGCCCACATCCAGAGGAGCCCCGTTTCCGCCTCGTAGCTCGAGATGAGGGATCCTTTCCCTGCTTCGTCGGGAAAGAGTTCCCGGCGTTCCCGTCGCATCTCAAGCGGAGGCCCTCTCAACAGGAACGGCGAGAGGAACTCCAGGGTCGTGCCACCATTCCAAGAGTCCCCCAGATGTCTCAGTCCATTCCAGAGGAACCTCTTTTCCCTTCACCGGCTCGTCTTTCACGCCGAGGATCGTCTCACACCAAGGTGGCACGTGGTGCAGCCCTGTGGGAAAGCCTCGTGGGAAAGCCTCGAGGGACAGCCTCGAGGGAAAGCCACAGATCCCTTGATCCACGTGACAGGAAGCGTGACACTACTGCTGCAACTCGGGAGGAAAGCGCACGTGCATGCCCCCACTCGAGACGAGGCCTGACTCCCCTGGGGAGACTCAGAAGCACCCCAAGATCCATGGCAACACTGGAGAGGAATCCTCAGGTTCCGGCCCCGATTCCACACAAGGACTGAGGCCCCGGCATGGACGGGAGAGGAATCCCGAGAGGTCCCCTAGCAACTCGCATGGGGACTGGCCTTTCCTGAGGCCACCAGAGCGGGTCCCTGAGGTCCCCGTCGTAACTCGAGAAGACCTGCCGCAACTCGAGAAAATCCAGGAGGTTCTCCCCTCCAGGCGAGATGAGGCCCATTTCCGCTGAGGCGTCTCGAGGCTGATCACACCTCACCTCTGGAACTTCGAAAGGGTCCTTCACACCCTTGGTGCAAATCAAGAAGTTCCCCGACATACCCGTCTCCACTCGAGAGGAATCACGAGGGTCCCGCCCACATCCAGAGGAGCCCCGTTTCCGCCTCGTAGCTCGAAATGAGGGATCCTTTCCCTGCTTCGTCGGGAAAGATTTGCCGGCGTTCCCCTCGCATCTCAAGAGGAGTCCCTCTCAACAGGAACGGCGAGAGGAACTCCAGGGTCGTGCCACCATTCCAAGAGTCCCCCAGATGTCTCAGTCCATTCCAGAGGAACCTCTTTTCCCTTCACCGGTTCGTCTTTCACGCCGAGGATTGACTCACACCAAGGTGGCACGTGGCGCAGCCCTGTGGGAAAGCCTCGTGGGAAAGCCTCGAGGGACAGCCTCGAGGGAAAGCCACAGATCCCTTGATCCACGTGACAGGAAGCGTGACACTACTGCTGCAGCTCGGGAGGAAAGCGCACGTGCATGCCCCCACTCGAGACGAGGCCTGACTCCCCTGGGGAGACTCAGAAGCACCCCAAGATCCATGGCAACACTGGAGAGGAATCCTCAGGTTCCGGCCCCGACTCCACACAAGGACTGAGGCCCCGGCATGGACGGGAGAGGAATCCCGAGAGGTTCCCTAGCAACTCGCATGGGGACTGGCCTTTTCTGAGGCCACCAGAGCGGGTCCCTGAGGTCCCCGTCGTAACTCGAGAAGACCTGCCGCAACTCGAGAAAATCCAGGAGGTTCTCCCCTCCAGGCGAGATGAGGCCCATTTCCGCTGAGGCGTCTCGAGGCTGATCACACCTCACCTCTGGAACTTCGAAAGGGTCCTTCACACCCTTGGTGCAAATCAAGAAGTTCCCCGACTTAGCCGTCTCCACTTGAGAGGAATAACGAGGGTCCCGCCCACATCCAGAGGAGCCCCGTTTCCGCCTCGTAGCTCGAGATGAGGGATCCTTTCCCTGCTTCGTCGGGAAAGAGTTCCCGGCGTTCCCGTCGCATCTCAAGAGGAGGCCCTCTCAACAGGAACGGCGAGAGGAACTCCAGGGTCGTGCCACCATTCCAAGAGTCCCCCAGATGTCTCAGTCCATTCCAGAGGAACCTTTTTCCCTTCACCGGCTCGTCTTTCACGCCGAGGATCGACTCACACCAAGGTGGCACGTGGCACAGCCCTGTGGGAAAGCCTCGTGGGAAAGCCTCGAGGGACAGCCTCGAGGGAAAGCCACAGATCCCTTGATCCACGTGACAGGAAGCGTGACACTACTGCTGCAGCTCGGGAGGAAAGCGCACGTGCATGCCCCCAGACGAGACGAGGCCTGACTCCCCTGGGGAGACTCAGAAGCACCCCAAGATCCATGGCAACACTGGAGAGGAATCCTCAGGTTCCGGCCCCGACTCCACACAAGGACTGAGGCCCCGGCATGGACGGGAGAGGAATCCCGAGAGGTCCCCTAGCAACTCGCATGGGGACTGGCCTTTCCTGAGGCCACCAGAGCGGGTCCCTGAGGTCCCCGTCGTAACTCGAGATGGCCTGCCGCAACTTGAGAAAATCCAGGAGGTTCTCCCCTCCAGGCGGGATGAGGCCCATTTCCGCTGAGGCGTCTCGAGGCTGATCACACCTCACCTCTGGAACTTTGAAAGGGTCCTTCACACCCTTGGTGCAAATCAAGAAGTTCCCCGGCACACCCGTCTCAACTCGAGAGGAATCACGAGGGTCCCGCCCACTTCCAGAGGAGCCCCGTTTCCGCCTCATAGCTCGAGATGAGGGATCCTTTCCCTGCTTCTTCGGGAAAGAGTTCCCGGCGTTCCCGTCGCATCTCAAGAGGAGGCCCTCTCAACAGGAACGGCGAGAGGAACTCCAGTGTCGTGCCAACATTCCAAGAGTCCCCCAGATGTCTCAGTCCATTCCACAGGAACCTGTTTTCCCTTCACCGGCTCGTCTTTCACGCCGAGGATCGACTCACACCAAGGTGGCACGTGGCACAGCGCTGTGGGAAAGCCTCGTGGGAAAGCCTCGAGGGACAGCCTCGAGGGAAAGCCACAGATCCCTTGATCCACGTGACAGGAAGCGTGACACTACTGCTGCAGCTCGGGAGGAAAGCGCACGTGCATGCCCCCACTCGAGACGAGGCCTGACTCCCCTGGGGAGACTCAGAAGCACCCCAAGATCCATGGCAACACTGGAGAGGAATCCTCAGGTTCCGGCCCCGACTCCACTCAAGGACTGAGGCCCCGGCATGGACGGGAGAGGAATCCCGAGATGTCCCCTAGCAACTCGCATGGGGACTGGCCTTTCCTGAGGCCACCAGAGCGGGTCCCTGTGGTCCCCGTCGTAACTCGAGAAGACCTGCCGCAACTCGAGAAAATCCAGGAGGTTCTCCCCTCCAGGCGAGATGAGGCCCATTTCCGCTGAGGCGTCTCGAGGCTGATCACACCTCACCTCTGGAACTTCGAAAGGGTCCTTCACACCCTTGGTGCAAATCCAGAAGTTCCCCGACCTAGCCGTCTCCACGCGAGAGGAATCACGAGGGTCCCGCCCACATCCAGAGGAGCCCCGTTTCCGCCTCGTAGCTCGAGATGAGATATCCTTTCCCTGCTTCGTCGGGAAAGAGTTCCCAGCGTTCCCGTCGCATCTCAAGAGGAGGCCCTCTCAACAGGAACGGCGAGAGGAACTCCAGGGTCGTGCCACCATTCCAAGAGTCCCCCAGATGTCTCAGTCCATTCCACAGGAACCTCTTTTCCCTTCACCGGCTCGTCTTTCACGCCGAGGATCGACTCACACCAAGGTGGCACGTGGCACAGCCCTGTGGGAAAGCCTCGTGGGAAAGCCTCGAGGGACAGCCTCGAGGGAAAGCCACAGATCCCTTGATCCACGTGACAGGAAGCGTGACACTACTGCTGCAGCTCGGGAGGAAAGCGCACGTGCATGCCCCCACTCGAGACGAGGCCTGACTCCCCTGGGGAGACTCAGAAGCACCCCAAGATCCATGGCAACACTGGAGAGGAATCCTCAGGTTCCGGCCCCGACTCCACACAAGGACTGAGGCCCCGGCATGGACGGGAGAGGAATCCCGAGAGGTCCCCTAGCAACTCGCATGGGGACTGGCCTTTCCTGAGGCCACCAGAGCGGGTCCCTGTGGTCCCCGTCGTAACTCGAGAAGACCTGCCGCAACTCGAGAAAATCCAGGAGGTTCTCCCCTCCAGGCGAGATGAGGCCCATTTCCGCTGAGGCGTCTCGAGGCTGATCACACCTCACCTCTGGAACTTCGAAAGGGTCCTTCACACCCTTGGTGCAAATCCAGAAGTTCCCCGACCTAGCCGTCTCCACGCGAGAGGAATCACGAGGGTCCCACCCACATCCAGAGGAGCCCCGTTTCCGCCTCGTAGCTCGAGATGAGGGATCCTTTCCCTGCTTCGTCGGGAAAGAGTTCCCAGCGTTCCCGTCGCATCTCAAGAGGAGGCCCTCTCAACAGGAACGGCGAGAGGAACTCCAGGATCGTGCCACCATTCCAAGAGTCCCCCAGATGTCTCAGTCCATTCCCCAGGAACCTCTTTTCCCTTCACCGGCTCGTCTTTCACGCCGAGGATCGACTCACACCAAGGTGGCACGTGGTACAGCCCTGTGGGAAAGCCTCGTGGGAAAGCCTCGAGGGACAGCCTCGAGGGAAAGCCACAGATCCCTTGATCCACGTGACAGGAAGCGTGACACTACTGCTGCAGCTCGGGAGGAAAGCGCACGTGCATGCCCCCACTCGAGACGAGGCCTGACTCCCCTGGGGAGACTCAGAAGCACCCCAAGATCCATGGCAACACTGGAGAGGAATCCTCAGGTTCCGGCCCCGACTCCACACAAGGACTGAGGCCCCGGCATGGACGGGAGAGGAATCCCGAGAGGTTCCCTAGCAACTCGCATGGGGACTGGCCTTTCCTGAGGCCACCAGAGCGGGTCCCTGAGGTCCCCGTCGTAACTCGAGAACGCCTGCCGCAACTCGAGAAAATCCAGGAGGTTCTCCCCTCCAGGCGAGATGAGGCCCATTTCCGCTGAGGCGTCTCGAGGCTAATCACACCTCACCTCTGGAACTTCGAAAGGGTCCTTCACACCCTTGGTGCAAATCAAGAAGTTCCCCGACCTAGCCGTCTCCACTCGAGAGGAATCACGAGGGTCCCGCCCACATCCAGAGGAGCCCCGTTTCCGCTTCGTAGCTCGAGATGAGGGATCCTTTCCCTGCTTCGTCGGGAAAGAGTTCCCGGCGTTCCCGTCGCATCTCAAGAGGAGGCCCTCTCAACAGGAACGGCGAGAGGAACTCCAGGGTCGTGCCACCATTCCAAGAGTCCCCCAGATGTCTCAGTCCATTCCAGAGGAACCTCTTTTCCCTTCACCGGCTCGTCTTTCACGCTGAGGATCGACACACACCAAGGTGGCACGTGGCACAGCCCTGTGGGAAAGCCTCGTGGGAAAGCCTCGAGGGACAGCCTCGAGGGAAAGCCACAGATCCCTTGATCCACGTGACAGGAAGCGTGACACTACTGCTGCAGCTCGGGAGGAAAGCGCACGTGCATGCCCCCACTCGAGACGATGCCCGACTCCCCTGGGGAGACTCAGAAGCACCCCAAGATCCATGGCAACACTGGAGAGGAATCCTCAGGTTCCGACCCCGACCCCACACAAGGACTGAGGCCCCGGCATGGACGGGAGAGGAATCCCGAGAGGTCCCCTAGCCACTCGCATGGGGACTGGCCTTTCCTGAGGCCACCAGAGCGGGTGCCTGAGGTCCCCGTCGTAACTCGAGAAGACCTGCCGCAAGTCGAGAAAATCCAGGAGGTTCTCCCCTCCAGGCGAGATGAGGCCCATTTCCGCTGAGGCGTCTCGAGGCTGATCACACCTCACCTCTGGAACTTCGAAAGGGTCCTTCACACCCTTGGTGCAAATCAAGAAGTTCCCCGACATACCCGTCTCCACTCGAGAGGAATCACGAGGGTCCCGCCCACATCCAGAGGAGCCCCGTTTCCGCCTCGTAGCTCGAGGTGAGGGATCCTTTCCCTGCTTCGTCGGGAAAGAGTTCCCGGCGTTCCTGTCGCATCTCAAGAGGAGGCCCTCTCAACAGGAACGGCGAGAGGAACTCCAGGATCGTGCCACCATTCCAAGAGTCCCCCAGATGTCTCAGTCCATTCCAGAGGAACCTCTTTTCCCTTCACCGGCTCGTCTTTCACGCCGAGGATCGACTCACAACAAGGTGGCACGTGGCACAGCCCTGTGGGAAAGCCTGGTGGGAAAGCCTCGAGGGACAGCCTCGAGGGAAAGCCACAGATCCCTTGATCCACGTGACAGGAAGCGTGACACTACTGCTGCAGCTCGGGAGGAAAGCGCACGTGCATGCCCCCACTCGAGACGAGGCCTGACTCCCCTGGGGAGACTCAGAAGCACCCCAAGATCCATGGCAACACTGGAGAGGAATCCTCAGGTTCCGGCCCCGACTCCACACAAGGACTGAGGCCCCGGCATGGACGGGAGAGGAATCCCGAGAGGTTCCCTAGCAACTTGCATGGGGACTGGCCTTTCCTGAGGCCACCAGAGCGGGTCCCTGAGGTCCCCGTCGTAACTCGAGAACACCTGCCGCAACTCGAGAAAATCCAGGAGGTTCTCCCCTCCAGGCGAGATGAGGCCCATTTCCGCTGAGGCGTCTCGAGGCTGATCACACCTCACCTCTGGAACTTCGAAAGGGTCCTTCACACCCTTGGTGCAAATCAAGAAGTTCCCCGACCTAGCCGTCTCCACTCGAGAGGAATCACGAGGGTCCCGCCCACATCCAGAGGAGCCCCGTTTCCGCTTCGTAGCTCGAGATGAGGGATCCTTTCCCTGCTTCGTCGGGAAAGAGTTCCCGGCGTTCCCGTCGCATCTCAAGAGGAGGCCCTCTCAACAGGAACGGCGAGAGGAACTCCAGGGTCGTGCCACCATTCCAAGAGTCCCCCAGATGTCTCAGTCCATTCCAGAGGAACCTATTTTCCCTTCACCGGCTCGTCTTTCACGCCGAGGATCGACTCACACCAAGGTGGCACGTGGCACAGCCCTGTGGGAAAGCCTCGTGGGAAAGCCTCGAGGGACAGCCTCGAGGGAAAGCCACAGATCCCTTGATCCACGTGACAGGAAGCGTGACACTACTGCTGCAGCTCGGGAGGAAAGCGCACGTGCATGCCCCCACTCGAGACGAGGCCCGACTCCCCTGGGGAGACTCAGAAGCACCCCAAGATCCATGGCAACACTGGAGAGGAATCCTCAGGTTCCGACCCCGACCCCACACAAGGACTGAGGCCTCGGCATGGACGGGAGAGGAATCCCGAGAGGTCCCCTAGCCACTCGCATGGGGACTGGCCTTTCCTGAGGCCACCAGAGCGGGTCCCTGAGGTCCCCGTCGTAACTCGAGAAGACCTGTCGCAACTTGAGAAAATCCAGGAGGTTCTCCCCTCCAGGCGAGATGAGTCCCATTTCCGCTGAGGCGTCTCGAGGCTGATCAAACCTCACCTCTGGAACTTCGAAAGAGTCTTTCACACCCTTGGTGCAAATCAAGAAGTTCCCCGACATACCCGTCTCCACTCGAGAGGAATCACGAGGGTCCCGCCCACATCCAGAGGAGCCCCGTTTCCGCCTCGTAGCTCGAGATGAGGGATCCTTTCCCTTCTTCGTCGGGAAAGAGTTCCCGGCGTTCCCGTCGCATCTCAAGAGGAGGCCCTCTCAACAGGAACGGCGAGAGGAACTCCAGGGTCGTGCCACCATTCCAAGAGTCCCCCAGATGTCTCAGTCCATTCCAGAGGAACCTCTTTTCCCTTCACTGGCTCGTCTTTCACGCCGAGGATCGACTCACACCAAGGTGGCACGTGGCACAGCCCTGTGGGAAAGCCTCGTGGGAAAGCCTCGAGGGACAGCCTGGAGGGAAAGCCAGAGATACCTTGATCCACGAGACAGGAAGCGTGACACTACTGCTGCAGCTCGGGAGGAAAGCGCACGTGCATGCCCCCACTCGAGACGAGGCCTGACTCCCCTGGGGAGACACAGAAGCACCCCAAGATCCATGGCAACACTGGAGAGGAATCCTCAGGTTCCGGCCCCGACTCCACACAAGGACTGAGGCCCCGGCATGGACGGGAGAGGAATCCCGAGAGGTCTCCTAGCAACTCGCATGGGGACTGGCCTTTCCTGAGGCCACCAGAGCGGGTCCCTGTGGTCCCCGACGTAACTCGAGAAGACCTGCCGCAACTCGAGAAAATCCAGGAGGTTCTCCCCTCCAGGCGAGATGAGGCCCATTTCCGCTGAGGCGTCTCGAGGCTGATCACACCTCACCTCTGGAACTTCGAAAGGGTCCTTCACACCCTTGGTGCAAATCAAGAAGTTCCCCGACATACCCGTCTCCACTCGAGAGGAATCACGAGGGTCCCGCCCACATCCAGAGGAGCCCCGTTTCCGCCTCGTAGCTCGAGATGAGGGATCCTTTCCCTGCTTCGTCGGGAAAGAGTTCCCGGCGTTCCCGTCGCATCTCAAGCGGAGGCCCTCTCAACAGGAACGGCGAGAGGAACTCCAGGGTCGTGCCACCATTCCAAGAGTCCCCCAGATGTCTCAGTCCATTCCAGAGGAACCTCTTTTCCCTTCACCGGCTCGTCTTTCACGCCGAGGATCGACTCACACCAAGGTGGCACGTGGTGCAGCCCTGTGGGAAAGCCTCGTGGGAAAGCCTCGAGGGACAGCCTCGAGGGAAAGCCACAGATCCCTTGATCCACGTGACAGGAAGCGTGACACTACTGCTGCAACTCGGGAGGAAAGCGCACGTGCATGCCCCCACTCGAGACGAGGCCTGACTCCCCTGGGGAGACTCAGAAGCACCCCAAGATCCATGGCAACACTGGAGAGGAATCCTCAGGTTCCGGCCCCGATTCCACACAAGGACTGAGGCCCCGGCATGGACGGGAGAGGAATCCCGAGAGGTCCCCTAGCAACTCGCATGGGGACTGGCCTTTCCTGAGGCCACCAGAGCGGGTCCCTGAGGTCCCCGTCGTAACTCGAGAAGACCTGCCGCAACTCGAGAAAATCCAGGAGGTTCTCCCCTCCAGGCGAGATGAGGCCCATTTCCGCTGAGGCGTCTCGAGGCTGATCACACCTCACCTCTGGAACTTCGAAAGGGTCCTTCACACCCTTGGTGCAAATCAAGAAGTTCCCCGACATACCCGTCTCCACTCGAGAGGAATCACGAGGGTCCCGCCCACATCCAGAGGAGCCCCGTTTCCGCCTCGTAGCTCGAAATGAGGGATCCTTTCCCTGCTTCGTCGGGAAAGATTTGCCGGCGTTCCCCTCGCATCTCAAGAGGAGTCCCTCTCAACAGGAACGGCGAGAGGAACTCCAGGGTCGTGCCACCATTCCAAGAGTCCCCCAGATGTCTCAGTCCATTCCAGAGGAACCTCTTTTCCCTTCACCGGTTCGTCTTTCACGCCGAGGATCGACTCACACCAAGGTGGCACTTGGCGCAGCCCTGTGGGAAAGCCTCGTGGGAAAGCCTCGAGGGACAGCCTCGAGGGAAAGCCACAGATCCCTTGATCCACGTGACAGGAAGCGTGACACTACTGCTGCAGCTCGGGAGGAAAGCGCACGTGCATGCCCCCACTCGAGACGAGGCCTGACTCCCCTGGGGAGACTCAGAAGCATCCCAAGATCCATGGCAACACTGGAGAGGAATCCTCAGGTTCCGGCCCCGACTCCACACAAGGACTGAGGCCCAGGCATGGACGGGAGAGGAATCCCGAGAGGTTCCCTAGCAACTCGCATGGGGACTGGCCTTTTCTGAGGCCACCAGAGCGGGTCCCTGAGGTCCCCGTCGTAACTCGAGAAGACCTGCCGCAACTCGAGAAAATCCAGGAGGTTCTCCCCTCCAGGCGAGATGAGGCCCATTTCCGCTGAGGCGTCTCGAGGCTGATCACACCTCACCTCTGGAACTTCGAAAGGGTCCTTCACACCCTTGGTGCAAATCAAGAAGTTCCCCGACTTAGCCGTCTCCACTTGAGAGGAATAACGAGGGTCCCGCCCACATCCAGAGGAGCCCCGTTTCCGCCTCGTAGCTCGAGATGAGGGATCCTTTCCCTGCTTCGTCGGGAAAGAGTTCCCGGCGTTCCCGTCGCATCTCAAGAGGAGGCCCTCTCAACAGGAACGGCGAGAGGAACTCCAGGGTCGTGCCACCATTCCAAGAGTCCCCCAGATGTCTCAGTCCATTCCAGAGGAACCTTTTTCCCTTCACCGGCTCGTCTTTCACGCCGAGGATCGACTCACACCAAGGTGGCACGTGGCACAGCCCTGTGGGAAAGCCTCGTGGGAAAGCCTCGAGGGACAGCCTCGAGGGAAAGCCACAGATCCCTTGATCCACGTGACAGGAAGCGTGACACTACTGCTGCAGCTCGGGAGGAAAGCGCACGTGCATGCCCCCAGACGAGACGAGGCCTGACTCCCCTGGGGAGACTCAGAAGCACCCCAAGATCCATGGCAACACTGGAGAGGAATCCTCAGGTTCCGGCCCCGACTCCACACAAGGACTGAGGCCCCGGCATGGACGGGAGAGGAATCCCGAGAGGTCTCCTAGCAACTCGCATGGGGACTGGCCTTTCCTGAGGCCACCAGAGCGGGTCCCTGTGGTTCCCGACGTAACTCGAGAAGACCTGCCGCAACTCGAGAAAATCCAGGAGGTTCTCCCCTCCAGGCGAGATGAGGCCCATTTCCGCTGAGGCGTCTCGAGGCTGATCACACCTCACCTCTGGAACTTCGAAAGGGTCCTTCACACCCTTGGTGCAAATCAAGAAGTTCCCCGACATACCCGTCTCCACTCGAGAGGAATCACGAGGGTCCCGCCCACATCCAGAGGAGCCCCGTTTCCGCCTCGTAGCTCGAGATGAGGGATCCTTTCCCTGCTTCGTCGGGAAAGAGTTCCCGGCGTTCCCGTCGCATCTCAAGCGGAGGCCCTCTCAACAGGAACGGCGAGAGGAACTCCAGGGTCGTGCCACCATTCCAAGAGTCCCCCAGATGTCTCAGTCCATTCCAGAGGAACCTCTTTTCCCTTCACCGGCTCGTCTTTCACGCCGAGGATCGTCTCACACCAAGGTGGCACGTGGTGCAGCCCTGTGGGAAAGCCTCGTGGGAAAGCCTCGAGGGACAGCCTCGAGGGAAAGCCACAGATCCCTTGATCCACGTGACAGGAAGCGTGACACTACTGCTGCAACTCGGGAGGAAAGCGCACGTGCATGCCCCCACTCGAGACGAGGCCTGACTCCCCTGGGGAGACTCAGAAGCACCCCAAGATCCATGGCAACACTGGAGAGGAATCCTCAGGTTCCGGCCCCGATTCCACACAAGGACTGAGGCCCCGGCATGGACGGGAGAGGAATCCCGAGAGGTCCCCTAGCAACTCGCATGGGGACTGGCCTTTCCTGAGGCCACCAGAGCGGGTCCCTGAGGTCCCCGTCGTAACTCGAGAAGACCTGCCGCAACTCGAGAAAATCCAGGAGGTTCTCCCCTCCAGGCGAGATGAGGCCCATTTCCGCTGAGGCGTCTCGAGGCTGATCACACCTCACCTCTGGAACTTCGAAAGGGTCCTTCACACCCTTGGTGCAAATCAAGAAGTTCCCCGACATACCCGTCTCCACTCGAGAGGAATCACGAGGGTCCCGCCCACATCCAGAGGAGCCCCGTTTCCGCCTCGTAGCTCGAAATGAGGGATCCTTTCCCTGCTTCGTCGGGAAAGATTTGCCGGCGTTCCCCTCGCATCTCAAGAGGAGTCCCTCTCAACAGGAACGGCGAGAGGAACTCCAGGGTCGTGCCACCATTCCAAGAGTCCCCCAGATGTCTCAGTCCATTCCAGAGGAACCTCTTTTCCCTTCACCGGTTCGTCTTTCACGCCGAGGATTGACTCACACCAAGGTGGCACGTGGCGCAGCCCTGTGGGAAAGCCTCGTGGGAAAGCCTCGAGGGACAGCCTCGAGGGAAAGCCACAGATCCCTTGATCCACGTGACAGGAAGCGTGACACTACTGCTGCAGCTCGGGAGGAAAGCGCACGTGCATGCCCCCACTCGAGACGAGGCCTGACTCCCCTGGGGAGACTCAGAAGCACCCCAAGATCCATGGCAACACTGGAGAGGAATCCTCAGGTTCCGGCCCCGACTCCACACAAGGACTGAGGCCCCGGCATGGACGGGAGAGGAATCCCGAGAGGTTCCCTAGCAACTCGCATGGGGACTGGCCTTTTCTGAGGCCACCAGAGCGGGTCCCTGAGGTCCCCGTCGTAACTCGAGAAGACCTGCCGCAACTCGAGAAAATCCAGGAGGTTCTCCCCTCCAGGCGAGATGAGGCCCATTTCCGCTGAGGCGTCTCGAGGCTGATCACACCTCACCTCTGGAACTTCGAAAGGGTCCTTCACACCCTTGGTGCAAATCAAGAAGTTCCCCGACATACCCGTCTCCACTCGAGAGGAATCACGAGGGTCCCGCCCACATCCAGAGGAGCCCCGTTTCCGCCTCGTAGCTCGAAATGAGGGATCCTTTCCCTGCTTCGTCGGGAAAGATTTGCCGGCGTTCCCCTCGCATCTCAAGAGGAGTCCCTCTCAACAGGAACGGCGAGAGGAACTCCAGGGTCGTGCCACCATTCCAAGAGTCCCCCAGATGTCTCAGTCCATTCCAGAGGAACCTCTTTTCCCTTCACCGGTTCGTCTTTCACGCCGAGGATCGACTCACACCAAGGTGGCACTTGGCGCAGCCCTGTGGGAAAGCCTCGTGGGAAAGCCTCGAGGGACAGCCTCGAGGGAAAGCCACAGATCCCTTGATCCACGTGACAGGAAGCGTGACACTACTGCTGCAGCTCGGGAGGAAAGCGCACGTGCATGCCCCCACTCGAGACGAGGCCTGACTCCCCTGGGGAGACTCAGAAGCATCCCAAGATCCATGGCAACACTGGAGAGGAATCCTCAGGTTCCGGCCCCGACTCCACACAAGGACTGAGGCCCAGGCATGGACGGGAGAGGAATCCCGAGAGGTTCCCTAGCAACTCGCATGGGGACTGGCCTTTTCTGAGGCCACCAGAGCGGGTCCCTGAGGTCCCCGTCGTAACTCGAGAAGACCTGCCGCAACTCGAGAAAATCCAGGAGGTTCTCCCCTCCAGGCGAGATGAGGCCCATTTCCGCTGAGGCGTCTCGAGGCTGATCACACCTCACCTCTGGAACTTCGAAAGGGTCCTTCACACCCTTGGTGCAAATCAAGAAGTTCCCCGACTTAGCCGTCTCCACTTGAGAGGAATAACGAGGGTCCCGCCCACATCCAGAGGAGCCCCGTTTCCGCCTCGTAGCTCGAGATGAGGGATCCTTTCCCTGCTTCGTCGGGAAAGAGTTCCCGGCGTTCCCGTCGCATCTCAAGAGGAGGCCCTCTCAACAGGAACGGCGAGAGGAACTCCAGGGTCGTGCCACCATTCCAAGAGTCCCCCAGATGTCTCAGTCCATTCCAGAGGAACCTTTTTCCCTTCACCGGCTCGTCTTTCACGCCGAGGATCGACTCACACCAAGGTGGCACGTGGCACAGCCCTGTGGGAAAGCCTCGTGGGAAAGCCTCGAGGGACAGCCTCGAGGGAAAGCCACAGATCCCTTGATCCACGTGACAGGAAGCGTGACACTACTGCTGCAGCTCGGGAGGAAAGCGCACGTGCATGCCCCCAGACGAGACGAGGCCTGACTCCCCTGGGGAGACTCAGAAGCACCCCAAGATCCATGGCAACACTGGAGAGGAATCCTCAGGTTCCGGCCCCGACTCCACACAAGGACTGAGGCCCCGGCATGGACGGGAGAGGAATCCCGAGAGGTCTCCTAGCAACTCGCATGGGGACTGGCCTTTCCTGAGGCCACCAGAGCGGGTCCCTGTGGTTCCCGACGTAACTCGAGAAGACCTGCCGCAACTCGAGAAAATCCAGGAGGTTCTCCCCTCCAGGCGAGATGAGGCCCATTTCCGCTGAGGCGTCTCGAGGCTGATCACACCTCACCTCTGGAACTTCGAAAGGGTCCTTCACACCCTTGGTGCAAATCAAGAAGTTCCCCGACATACCCGTCTCCACTCGAGAGGAATCACGAGGGTCCCGCCCACATCCAGAGGAGCCCCGTTTCCGCCTCGTAGCTCGAGATGAGGGATCCTTTCCCTGCTTCGTCGGGAAAGAGTTCCCGGCGTTCCCGTCGCATCTCAAGCGGAGGCCCTCTCAACAGGAACGGCGAGAGGAACTCCAGGGTCGTGCCACCATTCCAAGAGTCCCCCAGATGTCTCAGTCCATTCCAGAGGAACCTCTTTTCCCTTCACCGGCTCGTCTTTCACGCCGAGGATCGTCTCACACCAAGGTGGCACGTGGTGCAGCCCTGTGGGAAAGCCTCGTGGGAAAGCCTCGAGGGACAGCCTCGAGGGAAAGCCACAGATCCCTTGATCCACGTGACAGGAAGCGTGACACTACTGCTGCAACTCGGGAGGAAAGCGCACGTGCATGCCCCCACTCGAGACGAGGCCTGACTCCCCTGGGGAGACTCAGAAGCACCCCAAGATCCATGGCAACACTGGAGAGGAATCCTCAGGTTCCGGCCCCGATTCCACACAAGGACTGAGGCCCCGGCATGGACGGGAGAGGAATCCCGAGAGGTCCCCTAGCAACTCGCATGGGGACTGGCCTTTCCTGAGGCCACCAGAGCGGGTCCCTGAGGTCCCCGTCGTAACTCGAGAAGACCTGCCGCAACTCGAGAAAATCCAGGAGGTTCTCCCCTCCAGGCGAGATGAGGCCCATTTCCGCTGAGGCGTCTCGAGGCTGATCACACCTCACCTCTGGAACTTCGAAAGGGTCCTTCACACCCTTGGTGCAAATCAAGAAGTTCCCCGACATACCCGTCTCCACTCGAGAGGAATCACGAGGGTCCCGCCCACATCCAGAGGAGCCCCGTTTCCGCCTCGTAGCTCGAAATGAGGGATCCTTTCCCTGCTTCGTCGGGAAAGATTTGCCGGCGTTCCCCTCGCATCTCAAGAGGAGTCCCTCTCAACAGGAACGGCGAGAGGAACTCCAGGGTCGTGCCACCATTCCAAGAGTCCCCCAGATGTCTCAGTCCATTCCAGAGGAACCTCTTTTCCCTTCACCGGTTCGTCTTTCACGCCGAGGATTGACTCACACCAAGGTGGCACGTGGCGCAGCCCTGTGGGAAAGCCTCGTGGGAAAGCCTCGAGGGACAGCCTCGAGGGAAAGCCACAGATCCCTTGATCCACGTGACAGGAAGCGTGACACTACTGCTGCAGCTCGGGAGGAAAGCGCACGTGCATGCCCCCACTCGAGACGAGGCCTGACTCCCCTGGGGAGACTCAGAAGCACCCCAAGATCCATGGCAACACTGGAGAGGAATCCTCAGGTTCCGGCCCCGACTCCACACAAGGACTGAGGCCCCGGCATGGACGGGAGAGGAATCCCGAGAGGTTCCCTAGCAACTCGCATGGGGACTGGCCTTTTCTGAGGCCACCAGAGCGGGTCCCTGAGGTCCCCGTCGTAACTCGAGAAGACCTGCCGCAACTCGAGAAAATCCAGGAGGTTCTCCCCTCCAGGCGAGATGAGGCCCATTTCCGCTGAGGCGTCTCGAGGCTGATCACACCTCACCTCTGGAACTTCGAAAGGGTCCTTCACACCCTTGGTGCAAATCAAGAAGTTCCCCGACTTAGCCGTCTCCACTTGAGAGGAATAACGAGGGTCCCGCCCACATCCAGAGGAGCCCCGTTTCCGCCTCGTAGCTCGAGATGAGGGATCCTTTCCCTGCTTCGTCGGGAAAGAGTTCCCGGCGTTCCCGTCGCATCTCAAGAGGAGGCCCTCTCAACAGGAACGGCGAGAGGAACTCCAGGGTCGTGCCACCATTCCAAGAGTCCCCCAGATGTCTCAGTCCATTCCAGAGGAACCTTTTTCCCTTCACCGGCTCGTCTTTCACGCCGAGGATCGACTCACACCAAGGTGGCACGTGGCACAGCCCTGTGGGAAAGCCTCGTGGGAAAGCCTCGAGGGACAGCCTCGAGGGAAAGCCACAGATCCCTTGATCCACGTGACAGGAAGCGTGACACTACTGCTGCAGCTCGGGAGGAAAGCGCACGTGCATGCCCCCAGACGAGACGAGGCCTGACTCCCCTGGGGAGACTCAGAAGCACCCCAAGATCCATGGCAACACTGGAGAGGAATCCTCAGGTTCCGGCCCCGACTCCACACAAGGACTGAGGCCCCGGCATGGACGGGAGAGGAATCCCGAGAGGTCCCCTAGCAACTCGCATGGGGACTGGCCTTTCCTGAGGCCACCAGAGCGGGTCCCTGAGGTCCCCGTCGTAACTCGAGATGGCCTGCCGCAACTTGAGAAAATCCAGGAGGTTCTCCCCTCCAGGCGGGATGAGGCCCATTTCCGCTGAGGCGTCTCGAGGCTGATCACACCTCACCTCTGGAACTTTGAAAGGGTCCTTCACACCCTTGGTGCAAATCAAGAAGTTCCCCGGCACACCCGTCTCAACTCGAGAGGAATCACGAGGGTCCCGCCCACTTCCAGAGGAGCCCCGTTTCCGCCTCATAGCTCGAGATGAGGGATCCTTTCCCTGCTTCTTCGGGAAAGAGTTCCCGGCGTTCCCGTCGCATCTCAAGAGGAGGCCCTCTCAACAGGAACGGCGAGAGGAACTCCAGTGTCGTGCCAACATTCCAAGAGTCCCCCAGATGTCTCAGTCCATTCCACAGGAACCTGTTTTCCCTTCACCGGCTCGTCTTTCACGCCGAGGATCGACTCACACCAAGGTGGCACGTGGCACAGCGCTGTGGGAAAGCCTCGTGGGAAAGCCTCGAGGGACAGCCTCGAGGGAAAGCCACAGATCCCTTGATCCACGTGACAGGAAGCGTGACACTACTGCTGCAGCTCGGGAGGAAAGCGCACGTGCATGCCCCCACTCGAGACGAGGCCTGACTCCCCTGGGGAGACTCAGAAGCACCCCAAGATCCATGGCAACACTGGAGAGGAATCCTCAGGTTCCGGCCCCGACTCCACTCAAGGACTGAGGCCCCGGCATGGACGGGAGAGGAATCCCGAGATGTCCCCTAGCAACTCGCATGGGGACTGGCCTTTCCTGAGGCCACCAGAGCGGGTCCCTGTGGTCCCCGTCGTAACTCGAGAAGACCTGCCGCAACTCGAGAAAATCCAGGAGGTTCTCCCCTCCAGGCGAGATGAGGCCCATTTCCGCTGAGGCGTCTCGAGGCTGATCACACCTCACCTCTGGAACTTCGAAAGGGTCCTTCACACCCTTGGTGCAAATCCAGAAGTTCCCCGACCTAGCCGTCTCCACGCGAGAGGAATCACGAGGGTCCCGCCCACATCCAGAGGAGCCCCGTTTCCGCCTCGTAGCTCGAGATGAGATATCCTTTCCCTGCTTCGTCGGGAAAGAGTTCCCAGCGTTCCCGTCGCATCTCAAGAGGAGGCCCTCTCAACAGGAACGGCGAGAGGAACTCCAGGGTCGTGCCACCATTCCAAGAGTCCCCCAGATGTCTCAGTCCATTCCACAGGAACCTCTTTTCCCTTCACCGGCTCGTCTTTCACGCCGAGGATCGACTCACACCAAGGTGGCACGTGGCACAGCCCTGTGGGAAAGCCTCGTGGGAAAGCCTCGAGGGACAGCCTCGAGGGAAAGCCACAGATCCCTTGATCCACGTGACAGGAAGCGTGACACTACTGCTGCAGCTCGGGAGGAAAGCGCACGTGCATGCCCCCACTCGAGACGAGGCCTGACTCCCCTGGGGAGACTCAGAAGCACCCCAAGATCCATGGCAACACTGGAGAGGAATCCTCAGGTTCCGGCCCCGACTCCACACAAGGACTGAGGCCCCGGCATGGACGGGAGAGGAATCCCGAGAGGTCCCCTAGCAACTCGCATGGGGACTGGCCTTTCCTGAGGCCACCAGAGCGGGTCCCTGTGGTCCCCGTCGTAACTCGAGAAGACCTGCCGCAACTCGAGAAAATCCAGGAGGTTCTCCCCTCCAGGCGAGATGAGGCCCATTTCCGCTGAGGCGTCTCGAGGCTGATCACACCTCACCTCTGGAACTTCGAAAGGGTCCTTCACACCCTTGGTGCAAATCCAGAAGTTCCCCGACCTAGCCGTCTCCACGCGAGAGGAATCACGAGGGTCCCACCCACATCCAGAGGAGCCCCGTTTCCGCCTCGTAGCTCGAGATGAGGGATCCTTTCCCTGCTTCGTCGGGAAAGAGTTCCCAGCGTTCCCGTCGCATCTCAAGAGGAGGCCCTCTCAACAGGAACGGCGAGAGGAACTCCAGGATCGTGCCACCATTCCAAGAGTCCCCCAGATGTCTCAGTCCATTCCCCAGGAACCTCTTTTCCCTTCACCGGCTCGTCTTTCACGCCGAGGATCGACTCACACCAAGGTGGCACGTGGTACAGCCCTGTGGGAAAGCCTCGTGGGAAAGCCTCGAGGGACAGCCTCGAGGGAAAGCCACAGATCCCTTGATCCACGTGACAGGAAGCGTGACACTACTGCTGCAGCTCGGGAGGAAAGCGCACGTGCATGCCCCCACTCGAGACGAGGCCTGACTCCCCTGGGGAGACTCAGAAGCACCCCAAGATCCATGGCAACACTGGAGAGGAATCCTCAGGTTCCGGCCCCGACTCCACACAAGGACTGAGGCCCCGGCATGGACGGGAGAGGAATCCCGAGAGGTTCCCTAGCAACTCGCATGGGGACTGGCCTTTCCTGAGGCCACCAGAGCGGGTCCCTGAGGTCCCCGTCGTAACTCGAGAACGCCTGCCGCAACTCGAGAAAATCCAGGAGGTTCTCCCCTCCAGGCGAGATGAGGCCCATTTCCGCTGAGGCGTCTCGAGGCTAATCACACCTCACCTCTGGAACTTCGAAAGGGTCCTTCACACCCTTGGTGCAAATCAAGAAGTTCCCCGACCTAGCCGTCTCCACTCGAGAGGAATCACGAGGGTCCCGCCCACATCCAGAGGAGCCCCGTTTCCGCTTCGTAGCTCGAGATGAGGGATCCTTTCCCTGCTTCGTCGGGAAAGAGTTCCCGGCGTTCCCGTCGCATCTCAAGAGGAGGCCCTCTCAACAGGAACGGCGAGAGGAACTCCAGGGTCGTGCCACCATTCCAAGAGTCCCCCAGATGTCTCAGTCCATTCCAGAGGAACCTCTTTTCCCTTCACCGGCTCGTCTTTCACGCTGAGGATCGACACACACCAAGGTGGCACGTGGCACAGCCCTGTGGGAAAGCCTCGTGGGAAAGCCTCGAGGGACAGCCTCGAGGGAAAGCCACAGATCCCTTGATCCACGTGACAGGAAGCGTGACACTACTGCTGCAGCTCGGGAGGAAAGCGCACGTGCATGCCCCCACTCGAGACGATGCCCGACTCCCCTGGGGAGACTCAGAAGCACCCCAAGATCCATGGCAACACTGGAGAGGAATCCTCAGGTTCCGACCCCGACCCCACACAAGGACTGAGGCCCCGGCATGGACGGGAGAGGAATCCCGAGAGGTCCCCTAGCCACTCGCATGGGGACTGGCCTTTCCTGAGGCCACCAGAGCGGGTGCCTGAGGTCCCCGTCGTAACTCGAGAAGACCTGCCGCAAGTCGAGAAAATCCAGGAGGTTCTCCCCTCCAGGCGAGATGAGGCCCATTTCCGCTGAGGCGTCTCGAGGCTGATCACACCTCACCTCTGGAACTTCGAAAGGGTCCTTCACACCCTTGGTGCAAATCAAGAAGTTCCCCGACATACCCGTCTCCACTCGAGAGGAATCACGAGGGTCCCGCCCACATCCAGAGGAGCCCCGTTTCCGCCTCGTAGCTCGAGGTGAGGGATCCTTTCCCTGCTTCGTCGGGAAAGAGTTCCCGGCGTTCCTGTCGCATCTCAAGAGGAGGCCCTCTCAACAGGAACGGCGAGAGGAACTCCAGGATCGTGCCACCATTCCAAGAGTCCCCCAGATGTCTCAGTCCATTCCAGAGGAACCTCTTTTCCCTTCACCGGCTCGTCTTTCACGCCGAGGATCGACTCACAACAAGGTGGCACGTGGCACAGCCCTGTTGGAAAGCCTGGTGGGAAAGCCTCGAGGGACAGCCTCGAGGGAAAGCCACAGATCCCTTGATCCACGTGACAGGAAGCGTGACACTACTGCTGCAGCTCGGGAGGAAAGCGCACGTGCATGCCCCCACTCGAGACGAGGCCTGACTCCCCTGGGGAGACACAGAAGCACCCCAAGATCCATGGCAACACTGGAGAGGAATCCTCAGGTTCCGGCCCCGACTCCACACAAGGACTGAGGCCCCGGCATGGACGGGAGAGGAATCCCGAGAGGTCCCCTAGCAACTCGCATGGCGACTGGCCTTTCCTGAGGCCACCAGAGCGGGTCCCTGAGGTCCCCGTCGTAACTCGAGAAGTCCTGCCGCAACTCGAGAATATCCAGGAGGTTCTCCCCTCCAGGCGAGATGAGGCCCATTTCCGCTGAGGCGTCTCGAGGCTGATCACACCTCACCTCTGGAGCTTCGAAAGGGTCCTTCACACCCTTGGTGCAAATCAAGAAGTTCCCCAACATACCCTTCTCCACTCGAGAGGAATCACGAGGGTCCCGCCCACATCCAGAGGAGCCCCGTTTCCGCCTCGTAGCTCGAGATGAGGGATCCTTTCCCTGCTTCGTCGGGAAAGAGTTCCCGGCGTTCCCGTCGCATCTCAAGAGGAGGCCCTCTCAACAGGAACGGCGAGAGGAACTCCAGGGTCGTGCCACCATTCCAAGAGTCCCCCAGATGTCTCAGTCCATTCCAGAGGAACCTCTTTTCCCTTCACCGGCTCGTCTTTCACGCCGAGGATCGACTCACACCAAGGTGGCACGTGGCACAGCCCTGTGGGAAAGCCTCGTGGGAAAGCCTCGAGGGACAACCTCGAGGGAAAGCCACAGATCCCTTGATCCACGTGACAGGAAGCGTGACACTACTGCTGCAGCTCGGGAGGAAAGCGCACGTGCATGCCCCCACTCGAGACGAGGCCTGACTCCCCTGGGGAGACTCAGAAGCACCCCAAGATCCATGGCAACACTGGAGAGGAATCCTCAGGTTCCGGCCCCGACTCCACACAAGGACTGAGGCCCCGGCATGGACGGGAGAGGAATCCCGAGAGGTTCCCTAGCAACTCGCATGGGGACTGGCCTTTCCTGAGGCCACCAGAGCGGGTCCCTGAGGTCCCCGTCGTAACTCGAGAACACCTGCCGCAACTCGAGAAAATCCAGGAGGTTCTCCCCTCCAGGCGAGATGAGGCCCATTTCCGCTGAGGCGTCTCCAGGCTGATCACACCTCACCTCTGGAACTTCGAAAGGGTCCTTCACACCCTTGGTGCAAATCAAGAAGTTCCCCGACCTAGCCGTCTCCACTCGAGAGGAATCACGAGGGTCCCGCCCACATCCAGAGGAGCCCCGTTTCCGCTTCGTAGCTCGAGATGAGGGATCCTTTCCCTGCTTCGTCGGGAAAGAGTTCCCGGCGTTCCCGTCGCATCTCAAGAGGAGGCCCTCTCAACAGGAACGGCGAGAGGAACTCCAGGGTCGTGCCACCATTCCAAGAGTCCCCCAGATGTCTCAGTCCATTCCAGAGGAACCTCTTTTCCCTTCACCGGCTCGTCTTTCACGCCGAGGATCGACTCACACCAAGGTGGCACGTGGCACAGCCCTGTGGGAAAGCCTCGTGGGAAAGCCTCGAGGGACAGCCTCGAGGGAAAGCCACAGATCCCTTGATCCACGTGACAGGAAGCGTGACACTACTGCTGCAGCTCGGGAGGAAAGCGCACGTGCATGCCCCCACTCGAGACGAGGCCCGACTCCCCTGCGGAGACTCAGAAGCACCCCAAGATCCATGGCAACACTGGAGAGGAATCCTCAGGTTCCGGCCCCGACTCCACACAAGGACTGAGGCCTCGGCATGGACGGGAGAGGAATCCCGAGAGGTCCCCTAGCCACTCGCATGGGGACTGGCCTTTCCTGAGGCCACCAGAGCGGGTCCCTGAGGCCCCCGTCGTAACTCGAGAAGACCTGTCGCAACTTGAGAAAATCCAGGAGGTTCTCCCCTCCAGGCGAGATGAGTCCCATTTCCACTGAGGCGTCTCGAGGCTGATCAAACCTCACCTCTGGAACTTCGAAAGAGTCTTTCACACCCTTGGTGCAAATCAAGAAGTTCCCCGACATACCCGTCTCCACTCGAGAGGAATCACGAGGGTCCCGCCCACATCCAGAGGAGCCCCGTTTCCGCCTCGTAGCTCGAGATGAGGGATCCTTTCCCTTCTTCGTCGGGAAAGAGTTCCCGGCGTTCCCGTCGCATCTCAAGAGGAGGCCCTCTCAACAGGAACGGCGAGAGGAACTCCAGGGTCGTGCCACCATTCCAAGAGTCCCCCAGATGTCTCAGTCCATTCCAGAGGAACCTCTTTTCCCTTCACTGGCTCGTCTTTCACGCCGAGGATCGACTCACACCAAGGTGGCACGTGGCACAGCCCTGTGGGAAAGCCTCGTGGGAAAGCCTCGAGGGACAGCCTGGAGGGAAAGCCAGAGATACCTTGATCCACGAGACAGGAAGCGTGACACTACTGCTGCAGCTCGGGAGGAAAGTGCACGTGCTTGCCCCCACTCGAGACGAGGCCTGACTCCCCTGGGGAGACTCAGAAGCACCCCAAGATCCATGGCAACACTGGAGAGGAATCCTCAGGTTCCGGCCCCGACTCCACACAAGGACTGAGGCCCCGGCATGGACGGGAGAGGAATCCTGAGAGGTCCCCTAGCCACTCCCATGGGGACTGGCCTTTCCTGAGGCCACCAGAGCGGGTCCCTGTGGTCCCCGTCGTAACTCGAGAACACCTGCCGCAACTCGAGAAAATCCAGGAGGTTCTCCCCTCCAGGCGAGATGAGGCCCATTTCCGCTGAGGCGTCTCGACGCTGATCACACCTCACCTCTGGAACTTCGAAAGGGTCCTTCACACCCTTGGTGCAAATCAAGAAGTTCCCCGACCTAGCCGTCTCCACTCAAGAGGAATCACGAGGGTCCCGCCCACTTCCAGAGGTGCCCCGTTTCCGCCTCGTAGCTCGAGATGAGGGATCCTTTCCCTGCTTCGTCGGGAAAGAGTTCCCGGCGTTCCCGTCGCATCTCAAGAGGAGGCCCTCTCAACAGGAACGGCGAGAGGAACTCCAGGGTCGTGCCACCATTCCAAGAGTCCCCCAGATGTCTCAGTCCATTCCAGAGGAACCTCTTTTCCCTTCACCGGCTCGTCTTTCACGCCGAGGATCGACTCACACCAAGGTGGCACGTGGCACAGCCCTGTGGGAAAGCCTCGTGGGAAAGCCTCGAGGGACAGCCTCGAGGGAAAGCCACAGATCCCTTGATCCACGTGACAGGAAGCGTGACACTACTGCTGCAGCTCGGGAGGAAAGCGCACGTGCATGCCCCCACTCGAGACGAGGCCTGACTCCCCTGGGGAGACTCAGAAGCACCCCAAGATCCATGGCAACACTGGAGAGGAATCCTCAGGTTCCGGCCCCGACTCCACTCAAGGACTGAGGCCCCGGCATGGACGGGAGAGGAATCCCGAGATGTCCCCTAGCAACTCGCATGGGGACTGGCCTTTCCTGAGGCCACCAGAGCGGGTCCCTGAGGTCCCCGTCGTAACTCGAGAAGACCTGTCGCAACTTGAGAAAATCCAGGAGGTTCTCCCCTCCAGGCGAGATGAGTCCCATTTCCACTGAGGCGTCTCGAGGCTGATCAAACCTCACCTCTGGAACTTCGAAAGAGTCTTTCACACCCTTGGTGCAAATCAAGAAGTTCCCCGACATACCTGTCTCCACTCGAGAGGAATCACGAGGGTCCCGCCCACATCCAGAGAAGCCCCGTTTCCGCCTCGTAGCTCGAGATGAGGGATCCTTTCCCTTCTTCGTCGGGAAAGAGTTCCCGGCGTTCCCGTCGCATCTCAAGAGGAGGCCCTCTCAACAGGAACGGCGAGAGGAACTCCAGGGTCGTGCCACCATTCCAAGAGTCCCCCAGATGTCTCAGTCCATTCCAGAGGAACCTCTTTTCCCTTCACTGGCTCGTCTTTCACGCCGAGGATCGACTCACACCAAGGTGGCACGTGGCACAGCCCTGTGGGAAAGCCTCGTGGGAAAGCCTCGAGGGACAGCCTGGAGGGAAAGCCAGAGATACCTTGATCCACGAGACAGGAAGCGTGACACTACTGCTGCAGCTCGGGAGGAAAGCGCACGTGCATGCCCCCACTCGAGACGAGGCCTGACTCCCCTGGGGAGACTCAGAAGCACCCCAAGATCCATGGCAACACTGGAGAGGAATCCTCAGGTTCCGGCCCCGACTCCACACAAGGACTGAGGCCCCGGCATGGACGGGAGAGGAATCCTGAGAGGTCCCCTAGCCACTCCCATGGGGACTGGCCTTTCCTGAGGCCACCAGAGCGGGTCCCTGTGGTCCCCGTCGTAACTCGAGAACACCTGCCGCAACTCGAGAAAATCCAGGAGGTTCTCCCCTCCAGGCGAGATGAGGCCCATTTCCGCTGAGGCGTCTCGACGCTGATCACACCTCACCTCTGGAACTTCGAAAGGGTCCTTCACACCCTTGGTGCAAATCAAGAAGTTCCCCGACCTAGCCGTCTCCACTCGAGAGGAATCACGAGGGTCCCGCCCACTTCCAGAGGAGCCCCGTTTCCGCCTCGTAGCTCGAGATGAGGGATCCTTTCCCTGCTTCGTCGGGAAAGAGTTCCCGGCGTTCCCGTCGCATCTCAAGAGGAGGCCCTCTCAACAGGAACGGCGAGAGGAACTCCAGGGTCGTGCCACCATTCCAAGAGTCCCCCAGATGTCTCAGTCCATTCCAGAGGAACCTCTTTTCCCTTCACCGGCTCGTCTTTCACGCCGAGGATCGACTCACACCAAGGTGGCACGTGGCACAGCCCTGTGGGAAAGCCTCGTGGGAAAGCCTCGAGGGACAGCCTCGAGGGAAAGCCACAGATCCCTTGATCCACGTGACAGGAAGCGTGACACTACTGCTGCAGCTCGGGAGGAAAGCGCACGTGCATGCCCCCACTCGAGACGAGGCCTGACTCCCCTGGGGAGACACAGAAGCACCCCAAGATCCATGGCAACACTGGAGAGGAATCCTCAGGTTCCGGCCCCGACTCCACACAAGGACTGAGGCCCCGGCATGGACGGGAGAGGAATCCCGAGAGGTCCCCTAGCAACTCGCATGGCGACTGGCCTTTCCTGAGGCCACCAGAGCGGGTCCCTGAGGTCCCCGTCGTAACTCGAGAAGTCCTGCCGCAACTCGAGAATATCCAGGAGGTTCTCCCCTCCAGGCGAGATGAGGCCCATTTCCGCTGAGGCGTCTCGAGGCTGATCACACCTCACCTCTGGAGCTTCGAAAGGGTCCTTCACACCCTTGGTGCAAATCAAGAAGTTCCCCAACATACCCGTCTCCACTCGAGAGGAATCACGAGCGTCCCGCCCACATCCAGAGGAGCCCCGTTTCCGCCTCGTAGCTCGAGATGAGGGATCCTTTCCCTGCTTCGTCGGGAAAGAGTTCCCGGCGTTCCCGTCGCATCTCAAGAGGAGGCCCTCTCAACAGGAACGGCGAGAGGAACTCCAGGGTCGTGCCACCATTCCAAGAGTCCCCCAGATGTCTCAGTCCATTCCAGAGGAACCTCTTTTCCCTTCACCGGCTCGTCTTTCACGCCGAGGATCGACTCACACCAAGGTGGCACGTGGCACAGCCCTGTGGGAAAGCCTCGTGGGAAAGCCTCGAGGGACAGCCTCGAGGGAAAGCCACAGATCCCTTGATCCACGTGACAGGAAGCGTGACACTACTGCTGCAGCTCGGGAGGAAAGCGCACGTGCATGCCCCCACTCGAGACGAGGCCTGACTCCCCTGGGGAGACTCAGAAGCACCCCAAGATCCATGGCAACACTGGAGAGGAATCCTCAGGTTCCGGCCCCGACTCCACACAAGGACTGAGGCCCCGGCATGGACGGGAGAGGAATCCCGAGAGGTCTCCTAGCAACTCGCATGGGGACTGGCCTTTCCTGAGGCCACCAGAGCGGGTCCCTGTGGTCCCCGACGTAACTCGAGAAGACCTGCCGCAACTCGAGAAAATCCAGGAGGTTCTCCCCTCCAGGCGAGATGAGGCCCATTTCCGCTGAGGCGTCTCGAGGCTGATCACACCTCACCTCTGGAACTTCGAAAGGGTCCTTCACACCCTTGGTGCAAATCAAGAAGTTCCCCGACATACCCGTCTCCACTCGAGAGGAATCACGAGGGTCCCGCCCACATCCAGAGGAGCCCCGTTTCCGCCTCGTAGCTCGAGATGAGGGATCCTTTCCCTGCTTCGTCGGGAAAGAGTTCCCGGCGTTCCCGTCGCATCTCAAGCGGAGGCCCTCTCAACAGGAACGGCGAGAGGAACTCCAGGGTCGTGCCACCATTCCAAGAGTCCCCCAGATGTCTCAGTCCATTCCAGAGGAACCTCTTTTCCCTTCACCGGCTCGTCTTTCACGCCGAGGATCGACTCACACCAAGGTGGCACGTGGTGCAGCCCTGTGGGAAAGCCTCGTGGGAAAGCCTCGAGGGACAGCCTCGAGGGAAAGCCACAGATCCCTTGATCCACGTGACAGGAAGCGTGACACTACTGCTGCAACTCGGGAGGAAAGCGCACGTTCATGGCCCCACTCGAGACGAGGCCTGACTCCCCTGGGGAGACTCAGAAGCACCCCAAGATCCATGGCAACACTGGAGAGGAATCCTCAGGTTCCGGCCCCGATTCCACACAAGGACTGAGGCCCCGGCATGGACGGGAGAGGAATCCCGAGAGGTCCCCTAGCAACTCGCATGGGGACTGGCCTTTCCTGAGGCCACCAGAGCGGGTCCCTGAGGTCCCCGTCGTAACTCGAGAAGACCTGCCGCAACTCGAGAAAATCCAGGAGGTTCTCCCCTCCAGGCGAGATGAGGCCCATTTCCGCTGAGGCGTCTCGAGGCTGATCACACCTCACCTCTGGAACTTCGAAAGGGTCCTTCACACACTTGGTGCAAATCAAGAAGTTCCCCGACATACCCCTCTCCACTTGAGAGGAATCACGAGGGTCCCGCCCACATCCAGAGGAGCCCCGTTTCCGCCTCGTAGCTCGAGATGAGGGATCCTTTCCCTGCTTCGTCGGGAAAGAGTTCCCGGCGTTCCCGTCGCATCTCAAGAGGAGGCCCTCTAAACAGGAACGGCCAGAGGAACTCCAGGGTCGTGCCACCATTCAAAGAGTCCCCCAGATGTCTCAGTCCATTCCAGAGGAACCTCTTTTCCCTTCACCGGCTCGTCTTTCACGCCGAGGATCGACTCCCACCAAGGTGGCACGTGGCACAGCCCTGTGGGAAAGCCTCGTGGGAAAGCCTCGATGGAAAGCCACAGATCCCTTGATCCACGTGACAGGAAGCGTGACACTACTGCTGCAGCTCGGGAGGAAAGCGCACGTGCATGCCCCCACTCGAGACGAGGCCTGACTCCCCTGGGGAGACTCAGAAGCACCCCAAGATCCATGGCAACACTGGAGAGGAATCCTCAGGTTCCGGCCCCGACTCCACACAAGGACTGAGGCCCCGGCATGGACGGGAGAGGAATCCCGAGAGGTCCCCTAGCAACTCGCATGGGGACTGGCCTTTCCTGAGGCCACCAGAGCGGGTCCCTGAGGTCCCCGTCGTAACTCGAGAAGACCTGCCGCAACTCGAGAAAATCCAGGAGGTTCTCCCCTCCAGGCGAGATGAGGCCCATTTCCGCTGAGGCGTCTCGAGGCTGATCACACCTCACCTCTGGAACTTCGAAAGGGTCCTTCACACCCTTGGTGCAAATCAAGAAATTCCCCGACATACCCGTCTCCACTCGAGAGGAATCACGAGGGTCCCGCCCACATCCAGAGGAGCCCCGTTTCCGCCTCGTAGCTCGAGATGACGGATCCTTTCCCTGCTTCGTCGGGAAAGAGCTCCCGGTGTTCCCGTCGCATCTCAAGAGGAGGCCCTCTCAACAGGAACGGCGAGAGGAACTCCAGGGTCGTGCCACCATTCCAAGAGTCCCCCAGATGTCTCAGTCCATTCCAGAGGAACCTCTTTTCCCTTCAACGGCTCGTCTTTCACGCCGAGGATCGACTCCCACCAAGGTGGCACGTGGCACAGCCCTGTGGGAAAGCCTCGTGTGAAAGCCTCGAGGGACAGCCTCGAGGGAAAGCCACAGATCCCTTGATCCACGTGACAGGAAGCGTGACACTACTGCTGCAGCCCAGGAGGAAAGCGCACGTGCATGCCCCCACTCGAGACGAGGCCTGACTCCCCTGGGGAGACTCAGAAGCACCCCAAGATCCATGGCAACACTGGAGAGGAATCCTCAGGTTCCGGCCCCGACTCCACACAAGGACTGAGGCCCCGGCATGGACGGGAGAGGAATCCCGAGAGGTCCCCTAGCAACTCGCATGGGGAATGGCCTTTCCTGAGGCCACCAGAGCGGGTCCCTGAGGTCCCCGTCGTAACTCGAGAAGACCTGCCGCAACTCGAGAAAATCCAGGAGGTTCTCCCCTCCAGGCGAGATGAGGCCCATTTCGGCTGAGGCGTCTCGAGGCTGATCACACCTCACCTCTGGAACTTCGAAAGGGTCCTTCACACCCTTGGTGCAAATCAAGAAGTTCCCCGACATACCCGTCTCCACTCGAGAGGAATCACGAGGGTCCCGCCCACATCCAGAGGAGCCCCGTTTCCGCCTCGTAGCTCGAGGTGAGGGACCCTTTCCCTGCTTCGTCGGGAAAGAGTTCCCGGCGTTCCCGTCGCATCTCAAGAGGAGGCCCTCTCAACAGGAACGGCGAGAGGAACTCCAGGGTCGTGCCACCATTCCAAGAGTCCCCCAGATGTCTCAGTCCATTCCAGAGGAACCTCTTTTCCCTTCACCGGTTCGTCTTTCACGCCGAGGATCGACTCACACCAAGGTGGCACGTGGCGCAGCCCTGTGGGAAAGCCTCGTGGGAAAGCCTCGAGGGACAGCCTCGAGGGAAAGCCACAGATCCCTTGATCCACGTGACAGGAAGCGTGACACGACTGCTGCAGCTCGGGAGGAAAGCGCACGTGCATGCCCCCACTCGAGACGAGGCCTGACTCCCCTGGGGAGACTCAGAAGCACCCCAAGATCCATGGCAACACTGGAGAGGAATCCTCAGGTTCCGGCCCCGACTCCACACAAGGACTGAGGCCCCGGCATGGACGGGAGAGGAATCCCGAGAGGTCCCCTAGCAACTCGCATGGGGAATGGCCTTTCCTGAGGCCACCAGAGCGGGTCCCTGAGGTCCCCGTCGTAACTCGAGAAGACCTGCCGCAACTCGAGAAAATCCAGGAGGTTCTCCCCTCCAGGCGAGATGAGGCCCATTTCCGCTGAGGCGTCTCGAGGCTGATCACACCTCACCTCTGGAACTTCGAAAGGGTCGTTCACACCCTTGGTGCAAATCAAGAAGTTCCCCGACCTAGCCGTCTCCAATTGAGAGGAATCACGAGGGTCCCGCCCATATCCAGAGGAGCCCCGTTTCCGCCTCGTAGCTCGAGATGAAGGATCCTTTCCCTGCTTCGTCGGGAAACAGTTCCCGGCGTTCCCGTCGCATCTCAAGAGGAGGCCCTCTCAACAGGAACGGCGAGAGGAACTCCAGGGTCGTGCCACCATTCCAAGAGTCCCCCAGATGTCTCAGTCCATTCCAGAGGAACCTCTTTTCCCTTCACCGGCTCATCTTTCACGCCGAGGATCGACTCCCACCAAGGTGGCACGTGGCACAGCCCTGTGGGAAAGCCTCGAGGGACAGCCTCGAGGGACAGCCTCGAGGGAAAGCCACAGATCCCTTGATCCACGTGACAGGAAGCGTGACAGTACTGCTGCAGCTCGGGAGAAAAGCGCACGTGCATGCCCCCACTCGAGACGAGGCCTGACTCCCCTGGGGAGACTCAGAAGCACCTCAAGATCCATGGCAACACTGGAGAGGAATCGTCAGGTTCCGGCCCCGACTCCACACAAGGACTGAGGCCCCGGCATGGACGAGAGACGAATCCCGAGAGGTCCCCTAGCAACTCGCATGGGGACTGGCCTTTCCTGAGGCCACCAGAGCGGGTCCCTGAGGTCCCCGTCGTAACTCGAGAAGACCTGCCGCAACTCGAGAATATCCAGGAGGTTCTCCCCTCCAGGCGAGATGAGGCCCATTTCCGCTGAGGCGTCTCGAGGCTGATCACACCTCACCTCTGGAGCTTCGAAAGGGTCCTTCACACCCTTGGTGCAAATCAAGAAGTTCCCCAATATACCCGTCTCCACTCGAGAGGAATCACGAGGGTCCCGCCCACATCCAGAGGAGCCCCGTTTCCGCCTCGTAGCTCGAAATGAGGGATCCTTTCCCTGCTTCGTCGGGAAAGATTTGCCGGCGTTCCCGTCGCATCTCAAGAGGACTCCCTCTCAACAGGAACGGCGAGAGGAACTCCAGGGTCGTGCCACCATTCCAAGAGTCCACCAAATGTCTCAGTCCATTACAGAGGAACCTCTTTTCCCTTCACCGGCTCGTCTTTCACGCCGAGGATCGACTCCCACCAAGGTGGCACGTGGCACAGCCCTGTGGGAAAGCCTCGTGGGAAAGCCTCGAGGGACAGCCTCGAGGGAAAGCCACAGATCCCTTGATCCACGTGACAGGAAGCGTGACACTACTGCTGCAGCTCGGGAGGAAAGCGCACGTGCATGCCCCCACTCGAGACGAGGCCTGACTCCCCTGGGGAGACTCAGAAGCACCCCAAGATCCATGGCAACACTGGAGAGGAATCCTCAGGTTCCGGCACCGAATCCACACAAGGACTGAGGCCCCGGCATGGACGGGAGAGGAATCCCGAGAGGTCCTCTAGCAACTCGCATGGGGACTGGCCTTTCCTGAGGCCACCAGAGCGGGTCCCTGAGGTCCCCGTCGTAACTCGAGAAGACCTGCCGCAACTCGAGAAAATCCAGGAGGTTCTCCCCTCCAGGCGAGATGAGGCCCATTTCCGCTGAGGCGTCTCGAGGCTGATCACACCTCACCTCTGGAACTTCGAAAGGGTCCTTCACACCCTTGGTGCAAATCAAGAAATTCCCCGACATACCCGTCTCCACTCGAGAGGAATCACGAGGGTCCCGCCCACATCCAGAGGAGCCCCGTTTCCGCCTCGTAGCTCGAGATGAGGGATCCTTTCCCTGCTTCGTCGGGAAAGAGCTCCCGGTGTTCCCGTCGCATCTCAAGAGGAGGCCCTCGCAACAGGAACGGCGAGAGGAACTCCAGGGTCGTGCCACCATTCCAAGAGTCCCCCAGATGTCTCAGTCCATTCCAGAGGAACCTCTTTTCCCTTCACCGGCTCGTCTTTCACGCCGAGGATCGACTCCCACCAAGGTGGCACGTGGCACAGCCCTGTGGGAAAGCCTCGTGGGAAAGCCTCGAGGGACAGCCTCGAGGGAAAGCCACAGATCCCTTGATCCACGTGACAGGAAGCGTGACACTACTGCTGCAGCCCGGGAGGAAAGCGCATGTGCATGCCCCCACTCGAGACGAGGCCTGACTCCCCTGGGGAGACTCAGAAGCACCCCAAGATCCATGGCAACACTGGAGAGGAATCCTCAGGTTCCGGCCCCGACTCCACACAAGGACTGAGGCCCCGGCATGGACGGGAGAGGAATCCCGAGAGGTCCCCTAGCAACTCGCATGGGGACTGGCCTTTCCTGAGGCCACCAGAGCGGGTCCCTGAGGTCCCTGTCGTAACTCGAGAAGACCTGCCGCAACTCGAGAAAATCCAGGAGGTTCTCCCCTCCAGGCGAGATGAGGCCCATTTCGGCTGAGGCGTCTCGAGGCTGATCACACCTCACCTCTGGAACTTCGAAAGGGTCCTTCACACCCTTGGTGCAAATCAAGAAGTTCCCCGACATACCCGTCTCCACTCGAGAGGAATCACGAGGGTCCCGCCCACATCCAGAGGAGCCCCGTTTCCGCCTCGTAGCTCGAGGTGAGGGACCCTTTCCCTGCTTCGTCGGGAAAGAGTTCCCGGCGTTCCCGTCGCATCTCAAGAGGAGGCCCTCTCAACAGGAACGGCGAGAGGAACTCCAGGGTCGTGCCACCATTCCAAGAGTCCCCCAGATGTCTCAGTCCATTCCAGAGGAACCTCTTTTCCCTTCACCGGTTCGTCTTTCACGCCGAGGATCGACTCACACCAAGGTGGCACGTGGCACAGCCCTGTGGGAAAGCCTCGTGGGAAATCCTCGAGGGACAGCCTCGAGGGAAAGCCACAGATCCCTTGATCCACGTGACAGGAAGCGTGACACTACTGCTGCAGTTCGGGAGGAAAGCGCACGTGCATGCCCCCACTCGAGACGAGGCCTGACTCCCCTGGGGAGACTCAGAAGCACCCCAAGATCCATGGCAACACTGGAGAGGAATCCTCAGGTTCCGGCCCCGACTCCACACAAGGACTGAGGCCCCGGCATGGACGGGAGAGGAATCCCGAGAGGTCCCCTAGCAACTCGCATGGGGACTGGCCTTTCCTGAGGCCACCAGAGCGGGTCCCTGAGGTCCCCGTCGTAACTCGAGAAGACCTGCCGCAACTCGAGAAAATCCAGGAGGTTCTCCCATCCAGGCGAGATGAGGCCCATTTCCGCTGAGGTGTCTCGAGGCTGATCACACCGCACCTCTGGAACTTCGAAAGGGTCGTTCACACCCTTGGTGCAAATCAAGAAGTTCCCCGACCTAGCCGTCTCCACTTGAGAGGAATCACGAGGGTCCCGCCCATATCCAGAGGAGCCCCGTTTCCGCCTCGTAGCTCGAGATGAAGGATCCTTTCCCTGCTTCGTCGGGAAACAGTTCCCGGCATTCCCGTCGCATCTCAAGAGGAGGCCCTCTCAACAGGAACGGCGAGAGGAACTCCAGGGTCGTGCCACCATTCCAAGAGTCCCCCAGATGTCTCAGTCCATTCCAGAGGAACCTCTTTTCCCTTCACCGGCTCATCTTTCACGCCGAGGATTGACTCCCACCAAGGTGGCACGTGGCACAGCCCTGTGGGAAAGCCTCGTGGGAAAGCCTCGAGGGACAGCCTCGAGGGAAAGCCACAGATCCCTTGATCCACATGACAGGAAGCGTGACACTACTGCTGCAGCTCGGGAGGAAAGCGCACGTGCATGCCCCCACTCGAGACGAGGCCTGACTCCCCTGGGGAGACTCAGAAGCATCCCAAGATCCATGGCAACACTGGAGAGGAATCCTCAGGTTCCGGCCCCGACTCCACACAAGGACTGAGGCCCCGGCATGGACGGGAGAGGAATCCCGAGAGGTCCCCTAGCAACTCGCATGGGGACTGGCCTTTCCTGAGGCCACCAGAGCGGGTCCCTGAGGTCCCCGTCGTAACTCGAGAAGACCTGCCGCAAGTCGAGAAAATCCAGGAGGTTCTCCCCTCCAGGCGAGATGAGGCCCATTTCCGCTGAGGCGTCTCGAGGCTGATCACACCTCACCTCTGGAACTTCGAAAGGGTCCTTCACACCCTTGGTGCAAATCAAGAAGTTCCGCGACCTAGCCGTCTCCACTCGAGAGGAATCACGAGGGTCCCGCCCACATCCAGAGGAGCCCCGTTTCCGCCTCGTAGCTTGAGATGAGGGATCCTTTCCCTGCTTCTTCGGGAAAGAGTTCCTGGCGTTCCCGTCGCATCTCAAGAGGAGGCCCTCTCAACAGGAACGACGAAAGGAACCCAAGGGTCGTGCCACCATTCCAAGAGTCCCCCAGATGTCTCAGTCCATTCCAGAGGAACCTCTTTTCCCTTCACCGGCTCGTCTTTCACGCCGAGGATCGACTCCCACCAAGGTGGCACGTGGCTCAGCCCTGTGGGAAAGCCTCGTGGGAAAGCCTCGAGGGACAGCCTCGAGGGAAAGCCACAGATCCCTTGATCCACGTGACAGGAAGCGTGACACTACTGCTGCAGCCCGGGAGGAAAGCGCACGTGCATGCCCCCACTCGAGACGAGGCCTGACTCCCCTGGGGAGACTCAGAAGCACCCCAAGATCCATGGCAACACTGGAGAGGAATCCTCAGGTTCCGGCCCCGACTCCACACAAGGACTGAGGCCCCGGCATGGACGGGAGAGGAATCCCGAGAGGTCCCCTAGCAACTCGCATGGGGACTGGCCTTTCCTGAGGCCACCAGAGCGGGTCCCTGAGGTCCCTGTCGTAACTCGAGAAGACCTGCCGCAACTCGAGAAAATCCAGGAGGTTCTCCCCTCCAGGCGAGATGAGGCCCATTTCGGCTGAGGCGTCTCGAGGCTGATCACACCTCACCTCTGGAACTTCGAAAGGGTCCTTCACACCCTTGGTGCAAATCAAGAAGTTCCCCGACATACCCGTCTCCACTCGAGAGGAATCACGAGGGTCCCGCCCACATCCAGAGGAGCCCCGTTTCCGCCTCGTAGCTCGAGGTGAGGGACCCTTTCCCTGCTTCGTCGGGAAAGAGTTCCCGGCGTTCCCGTCGCATCTCAAGAGGAGGCCCTCTCAACAGGAACGGCGAGAGGAACTCCAGGGTCGTGCCACCATTCCAAGAGTCCCCCAGATGTCTCAGTCCATTCCAGAGGAACCTCTTTTCCCTTCACCGGTTCGTCTTTCACGCCGAGGATCGACTCACACCAAGGTGGCACGTGGCACAGCCCTGTGGGAAAGCCTCGTGGGAAAGCCTCGAGGGACAGCCTCGAGGGAAAGCCACAGATCCCTTGATCCACGTGACAGGAAGCGTGACACTACTGCTGCAGCTCGGGAGGAAAGCGCACGTGCATGCCCCCACTCGAGACGAGGCCTGACTCCCCTGGGGAGACTCAGAAGCACCCCAAGATCCATGGCAACACTGGAGAGGAATCCTCAGGTTCCGGCCCCGACTCCACACAAGGACTGAGGCCCCGGCATGGACGGGAGAGGAATCCCGAGAGGTCCCCTAGCAACTCGCATGGGGACTGGCCTTTCCTGAGGCCACCAGAGCGGGTCCCTGAGGTCCCCGTCGTAACTCGAGAAGACCTGCCGCAACTCGAGAAAATCCAGGAGGTTCTCCCATCCAGGCGAGATGAGGCCCATTTCCGCTGAGGCGTCTCGAGGCTGATCACACCGCACCTCTGGAACTTCGAAAGGGTCGTTCACACCCTTGGTGCAAATCAAGAAGTTCCCCGACCTAGCCGTCTCCACTTGAGAGGAATCACGAGGGTCCCGCCCATATCCAGAGGAGCCCCGTTTCCGCCTCGTAGCTCAAGATGAAGGATCCTTTCCCTGCTTCGTCGGGAAAGAGTTCCCGGCGTTCCCGTCGCATCTCAAGAGGAGGCCCTCTCAACAGGAACGGCGAGAGGAACTCCAGGGTCGTGCCACCATTCCAAGAGTCCCCCAGATGTCTCAGTCCATTCCAGAGGAACCTCTTTTCCCTTCACCGGCTCATCTTTCACGCCGAGGATTGACTCCCACCAAGGTGGCACGTGGCACAGCCCTGTGGGAAAGCCTCGTGGGAAAGCCTCGAGGGACAGCCTCGAGGGAAAGCCACAGATCCCTTGATCCACATGACAGGAAGCGTGACACTACTGCTGCAGCTCGGGAGGAAAGCGCACGTGCATGCCCCCACTCGAGACGAGGCCTGACTCCCCTGGGGAGACTCAGAAGCATCCCAAGATCCATGGCAACACTGGAGAGGAATCCTCAGGTTCCGGCCCCGACTCCACACAAGGACTGAGGCCACGGCATGGACGGGAGAGGAATCCCGAGAGGTCCCCTAGCAACTCGCATGGGGACTGGCCTTTCCTGAGGCCACCAGAGCGGGTCCCTGAGGTCCCCGTCGTAACTCGAGAAGACCTGCCGCAAGTCGAGAAAATCCAGGAGGTTCTCCCCTCCAGGCGAGATGAGGCCCATTTCCGCTGAGGCGTCTCGAGGCTGATCACACCTCACCTCTGGAACTTCGAAAGGGTCCTTCACACCCTTGGTGCAAATCAAGAAGTTCCGCGACCTAGCCGTCTCCACTCGAGAGGAATCACGAGGGTCCCGCCCACATCCAGAGGAGCCCCGTTTCCGCCTCGTAGCTTGAGATGAGGGATCCTTTCCCTGCTTCTTCGGGAAAGAGTTCCTGGCGTTCCCGTCGCATCTCAAGAGGAGGCCCTCTCAACAGGAACGACGAGAGGAACCCAAGGGTCGTGCCACCATTCCAAGAGTCCCCCAGATGTCTCAGTCCATTCCAGAGGAACCTCTTTTCCCTTCACCGGCTCGTCTTTCACGCCGAGGATCGACTCACACCAAGGTGGCACGTGGCACAGCCCTGTGGGAAAGCCTCGTGGGAAAGCCTCGAGGGACAGCCTCGAGGGAAAGCCACAGATCCCTTGATCCAGGTGACAGGAAGCGTGACACCACTGCTGCAGCTCGGGAGGAAAGCGCACGTGCATGCCCCCACTCGAGTCGAGGCCTGACTCCCCTGGGGAGACTCAGAAGCACCCCAAGATCCATGGCAGCACTGGAGAGGAATCCTCAGGTTCCGGCCCCGACTCCACACAAGGACTGAGGCCCCGGCATGGACGGGAGAGGAATCCCGAGAGGTCCCCTAGCAACTCGCATGGGGACTGGCCTTTCCTGAGGCCACCAGAGCGGGTCCCTGAGGTCCCCGTCGTAACTCGAGAAGACCTGCCGCAACTCGAGAAAATCCAGGAGGTTCTCCCATCCAGGCGAGATGAGGCCCATTTCCGCTGAGGCGTCTCGAGGCTGATCACACCGCACCTCTGGAACTTCGAAAGGGTCGTTCACACCCTTGGTGTAAATCAAGAAGTTCCCCGACCTAGCCGTCTCCACTTGAGAGGAATCACGAGGGTCCCGCCCATATCCAGAGGAGCCCCGTTTCCGCCTCGTAGCTCGAGATGAAGGATCCTTTCCCTGCTTCGTCGGAAAACAGTTCCCGGCGTTCCCGTCGCATCTCAAGAGGAGGCTCTCTCAACAGGAACGGCGAGCGGAACTCCAGGGTCGTGCCACCATTCCAAGAGTCCCCCAGATGTCTCAGTCCATTCCAGAGGAACCTCTTTTCCCTTCACCGGCTCATCTTTCACGCCGAGGATCGACTCCCACCAAGGTGGCACGTGGCACAGCCCTGTGGGAAAGCCTCGTGGGAAAGCCTCGAGGGACAGCCTCGAGGGAAAGCCACAGATCCCTTGATCCACGTGACAGGAAGCGTGACACTACTGCTGCAGCTCGGGAGGAAAGCGCATGTGCATGCTCCCACTCGAGACGAGGCCTGACTCCCCTGGGGAGACTCAGAAGCATCCCAAGATCCATGGCAACACTGGAGAGGAACCCTCAGGTTCCGGCCCCGACTCCACACAAGGACTGAGGCCCCGGCATGGACGGGAGAGGAATCCCGAGAGGTCCCCTAGCAACTCGCATGGGGACTGGCCTTTCCTGAGGCCACCAGAGCGGGTCCCTGAGGTCCCCGTCGTAACTCGAGAAGACCTGCCGCAAGTCGAGAAAATCCAGGAGGTTCTCCCCTCCAGGCGAGATGAGGCCCATTTCCGCTGAGGCGTCTCGAGGCTGATCACACCTCACCTCTGGAACTTCGAAAGGGTCCTTCACACCCTTGGTGCAAATCAAGAAGTTCCGCGACCTAGCCGTCTCCACTCGAGAGGAATCACGAGGGTCCCGCCCACATCCAGAGGAGCCCCGTTTCCGCCTCGTAGCTTGAGATGAGGGATCCTTTCCCTGCTTCTTCGGGAAAGAGTTCCTGGCGTTCCCGTCGCATCTCAAGAGGAGGCCCTCTCAACAGGAACGACGAGAGGAACCCAAGGGTCGTGCCACCATTCCAAGAGTCCCCCAGATGTCTCAGTCCATTCCAGAGGAACCTCTTTTCCCTTCACCGGCTCGTCTTTCACGCCGAGGATCGACTCACACCAAGGTGGCACGTGGCACAGCCCTGTGGGAAAGCCTCGTGGGAAAGCCTCGAGGGACAGCCTCGAGGGAAAGCCACAGATCCCTTGATCCAGGTGACAGGAAGCGTGACACCACTGCTGCAGCTCGGGATGAAAGCGCACGTGAATGCCCCCACTCGAGTCGAGGCCTGACTCCCCTGGGGAGACTCAGAAGCACCCCAAGATCTATGGCAGCACTGGAGAGGAATCCTCAGGTTCCGGCCCCGACTCCACACAAGGACTGAGGCCCCGGCATGGACGGGAGAGGAATCCCGACAGGTCCCCTAGCAACTCGCATGGGGACTGGCCTTTCCTGAGGCCACCTGAGCGGGTCCCTGTGGTCCCCGTCGTAACTCGAGAAGACCTGCCACTACTCGAGAAAATCCAGGAGGTTCTCCCCTCTAGGCGAGATGAGGCCCATTTCCGCTGAGGCGTCTCGAGGCTGATCACACCTCACCTCTGGAACTTCGAAAGGGTCCTTCACACCCTTGGTGCAAATCAAGAAGTTCCCCGACCTAGCCGTCACCACTTGAGAGGAATCACGAGGGTCCCGTCCATATCCAGAGGAGCCCCGTTTCCGCCTCGTAGCTCGAGATGAAGGATCCTTTCCCTGCTTCGTCGGGAAAGAGTTCCCGGCGTTCCCGTCGCATCTCAAGAGGAGGCCCTCTCAACAGGAACGGCGAGAGGAACTCCAGGGTCGTGCCACCATTCCAAGAGTCCCCCAGATGTCTCAGTCCATTCCAGAGGAACCTCTTTTCCCTTCACTGGCTCATCTTTCATGCCGAGGATCGACTCCCACCAAGGTGGCACGTGGCACAGCCCTGTGGGAAAGCCTCGAGGGACAGCCTCGAGGGACAGCCTCGAGGGAAAGCCACAGATCCCTTGATCCACGTGACAGGAAGCGTGACAGTACTGCTGCAGCTCGGGAGAAATGCGCACGTGCATGCCCCCACTCGAGACGAGGCCTGACTCCCCTGGGGAGACTCAGAAGCACCCCAAGATCCATGGCAACACTGGAGAGGAATCGTCAGGTTCCGGCCCCGACTCCACACAAGGACTGAGGCCCCGGCATGGACGGGAGAGGAATCCCGAGAGGTCCCCTAGCAACTCGCATGGGGACTGGCCTTTCCTGAGGCCACCAGAGCGGGTCCCTGAGGTCCCCGTCGTAACTCGAGAAGACCTGCCGCAACTCGAGAAAATCCAGGAGGTTCTCCCCTCCAGGCGAGATGAGGCCCATTTCCGCTGAGGCGTCTCCAGGCTGATCACACCTCACCTCTGGAACTTCGAAAGGGTCGTTCACACCCTTGGTGCAAATCAAGAAGTTCCCCGACCTAGCCGTCTCCACTCGAGAGGAATCACGAGGGTCCCGCCCATATCCAGAGGAGCCCCTTTTCCGCCTCGTAGCTCGAGATGAAGGATACTTTCCCTGCTTCGTCGGGAAAGAGTTCCCGGCGTTCCCGTCGCATCTCAAGAGGAGGCCCTCTCAACAGGAACGGCGAGAGGAACTCCAGGGTCGTGCCACCATTCCAAGAGTCCCCCAGATGTCTCAGTCCATTCCAGAGGAACCTCTTTTCCCTTCACCGGCTCATCTTTCACGCCGAGGATCGACTCCCACCAAGGTGGCACGTGGCACAGCCCTGTGGGAAAGCCTCGTGGGAAAGCCTCGAGGGACAGCCTCGAGGGAAAGCCACAGATCCCTTGATCCACGTGACAGGAAGCGTGACACTACTGCTGCAGCTCGGGAGGAAAGCGCACGTGCATGCCCCCACTCGAGACGAGGCCTGACTCCCCTGGGGAGACTCAGAAGCATCCCAAGATCCATGGCAACACTGGAGAGGAATCCTCAGGTTCCGGCCCCGACTCCACACAAGGACTGAGGCCCCGGCATGGACGGGAGAGGAATCCCGAGAGGTCCCCTAGCAACTTGCATGGGGACTGGCCTTTCCTGAGGCCACCAGAGGGGGTCCCTGTGGTTCCCGTCGTAACTCGAGAATTCCTGCCACAACTCGAGAAAATCCAGGAGGTTCTCCCCTCCAGGCGAGATGAGGCCCATTTCCGCTGAGGCGTCTCGAAGCTGATCACACCTCACCTCTGGAACTTCGAAAGGGTCCTTCACACCCTTGGTGCAAATCAAGAAGTTCCCCTACATACCCGTCTCCACTCGAGAGGAATCACGAGGGTCCCGCCCACATCCAGAGGAGCCCCGTTTCCGCCCCTTAGCTCGAGATGAGGGATCCTTTCCCTGCTTCGTCGGGAAAGATTTCCCGGCGTCCCCGTCGCATCTCAAAAGGAGGCCCTCTCAACAGGAACGGCGAGAGGAACTCCAGGGTCGTGCCACCATTCCAAGAGTCCCCCAGATGTCTCAGTCCATTCCAGAGGAACCTCTTTTCCCTTCACCGGCTCGTCTTTCACGCCGAGGATCGACACACACCAAGGTGGCACGTGGCGCAGCCCTGTGGGAAAGCCTCGTGGGAAAGCCTCGATGGACAGCCTCGAGGGAAAGCCACAGATCCCTTGATCCACGTGACAGGAAGCGTGACACTACTGCTGCAGCTCGGGAGGAAAGCGACGTGCATGCCCCCACTCGAGACGAGGCCTGACTCCCCTGGGGAGACTCAGAAGCATCCCAAGATCCATGGCAACACTGGAGAGGAATCGTCAGGTTCCGGCCCCGACTCCACACAAGGACTGAGGGCCCGGCATGGACGGCAGAGGAATCCCGAGAGGTCCCCTAGCAACTCGCATGGGGACTGGCCTTTCCTGAGGCCACCAGAGGGGGTCCCTGTGGTCCCCGTCGTAACTCGAGAAATCCTGCCGCAACTCGAGAAAATCCAGGAGGTTCTCCCCTCCAGGCGAGATGAGGCCCATTTCCGCTGAGGCGTCTCGAAGCTGATCACACCTCACCTCTGGAACTTCGAAAGGGTCCTTCACACCCTTGGTGCAAATCAAGAAGTTCCCCGACATACCCGTCTCCACTCGAGAGGAATCACGAGGGTCCCGCCCACATCCAGAGGAGCCCCGTTTCCGCCTCGTAGCTCGAGATGAGGGATCCTTTCCCTGCTTCGTCGGGAAAGAGTTCCCGGCGTTCCCGTCGCATCTCAAGAGGAGGCCCTCTCAACAGGAACGGCGAGAGGAACTCCAGGGTCGTGCCACCATTCCAAGAGTCCCCCAGATGTCTCAGTCCATTCCAGAGGAACCTCTTTTCCCTTCACCGGCTCGTCTTTCACGGTGAGGATCGACACACAACAAGGTGGCCCGTGGCGCAGCCCTGTGGGAAAGCCTCGTGGGAAAGCCTCGATGGACAGCCTCGAGGGAAAGCCACAGATCCCTTGATCCTCCTGACAGGAAGCGTGACACTACTGCTGCAGCTCGGGAGGAAAGCGCACGTGCATGCCCCCACTCGAGACGAGGCCTGACTCCCCTGGGGAGACTCAGAAGCACCGCAAGATCCATGGCAACACTGGAGAGGAATCCTCAGGTTCCGGCCCCGACTCCACACAAGGACTGAGGCCCCGGCATGGACGGGAGAGGAATCCCGAGAGGTCCCCTAGCAACTCGCATGGGGACTGGCCTTTCCTGAGGCCACCAGAGGGGGTCCCTGTGGTCCCCGGTGTAACTCGAGAAGACCTGCCGCAACTAGAGAATATCCAGGAGGTTCTCCCCTCCAGGCGAGATGAGGCCCATTTCCGCTGAGGAGTCTCGAGGCTGCTCACACCTCACCTCTGGAACTTCGAAAGGGTCCTTCACACCCTTGGTGCAAATCAAGAAGTTCCCCGACATACCCGTCTCCACTCGAGAGGAATCACGAGGGTCCCGCCCACATCCAGAGGAGCCCCGTTTCTGCCTCGTAGCTCGAGATGAGGGATCCTTTCCCTGCTTCGTCGGGAAAGAGTTCCCGGCGTTCCCGTCGCATCTCAAGAGGAGGCCCTCTCAACAGGAACGGCGAGAGGAACTCCAGGGTCGTGCCACCATTCCAAGAGTACCCCCGATGTCTCAGTCCATTCCAGAGGAACCTCTTTTCCCTTCACCTGCTCGTCTTTCCCGCCGAGGATCGACTCACACCAAGGTGGCACGTGGCACAGTCCTGTGGGAAAGCCTCGTGGGAAAGCCTCGAGGGACAGCTTCGAGGGACAGCCTCGAGGGAAAGCCACAGATCCCTTGATCCACGTGACAGGAAGCGTGACACTACTGCTGCAGCTCGGGAGAAAAGCGCACGTGCATGCCCCCACTCGAGACGAGGCCTGACTCCCCTGGGGAGACTCAGAAGCACCCCAAGATCCATGGCAACACTGGAGAGGAATCCTCAGGTTCCGGCCCCGACTCCACACAAGCACTGAGGCCCCGGCATGGATGGGAGAGGAATCCCGAGAGGTCCCCTAGCAACTCGCATGGGGACTGGCCTTTCCTGAGGCCACCATAGCGGGTCCCTGAGGTCCCCGTCGTAACTCGAGAAGACCTGCCGCAACTCGAGAAAATCCAGGAGGTTCTCCCCTCCAGGCGAGATGAGGCCCATTTCCGCTGAGGCGTCTCCAGGCTGATCACACCTCACCTCTGGAACTTCGAAAGGGTCGTTCACACCCTTGGTGCAAATCAAGAAGTTCCCCGACCTAGCCGTCTCCACTTGAGAGGAATCACGAGGGTCCCGCCCATATCCAGAGGAGCCCCGTTTCCGCCTCGTAGCTCGAGATGAAGGATCCTTTCCCTGCTTCGTCGGGAAAGAGTTCCCGGCGTTCCCGTCGCATCTCAAGAGGAGGCCCTCTCAACAGGAACGGCGAGAGGAAGTCCAGGGTCGTGCCACCATTCGAAGAGTCCCCCAAATGTCTCAGTCCATTCCAGAGGAACCTCTTTTCCCTTCACCGGCTCGTCGTTCCCGCCGAGGATCGACTCACACCAAGGTGGCACGTGACACAGCCCTGTGGGAAAGCCTCGTAGGAAAGCCTCGAGGGACAGCCTCGAGGGAAAGCCACAGATCCCTTGATCCACGTGACAGGAAGCGTGACACTACTGCTGCAGCTCGGGAGGAAAGCGCACGTGCATGCCCCCACTCGAGACGAGGCCTGACTCCCCTGGGGAGACTCAGAAGCACCCCAAGATCCATGGCAACACTGGAGAGGAATCCTCAGGTTCCGGCCCCGACTCCACACAAGGACTGAGGCCCCGGCATGGACGGGAGAGGAATCCCGAGAGGTCCCCTAGCCACTCGCATGGGGACTGGCCTTTCCTGAGGCCACCAGAGCGGGTCCCTGAGGTCCCCGTCGTAACTCGAGAAGACCTGCCGCAACTCGAGAAAATCCAGGAGGTTCTCCCCTCCTGGCGAGATGAGGCCCATTTCCGCTGAGGCGTCTCGAGGCTGATCACACCTCACCTCTGGAACTTCGAAAGGGTCCTTCACACCCTTGGTGCAAATCAAGAAGTTCCCCGACCTAGCCGTCTCCACTTGAGAGGAATCACGAGGGTCCCGCCCATATCCAGAGGAACCCCGTTTCCGCCTCGTAGCTCGAGATGAGGGATCCTTTCCCTGCTTCGTCGGGAAAGAGTTCCCGGCGTTCCCGTCGCATCTCAAGAGGAGGCCCTCTCAACAGGAACGGCGAGAGGAACTCCAGGGTCGTGCCACCATTCCAAGAGTCCCCCAGATGTCTCAGTCCATTCCAGAGGAACCTCTTTTCCCTTCACCGGCTCATCTTTCACGCCGAGGATCGACTCCCACCAAGGTGGCACGTGGCACAGCCCTGTGGGAAAGCCTCGTGGGAAAGCCTCGAGTGACAGCCTCGAGGGAAAGCCACAGATCCCTTGATCCACGTGACAGGAAGCATGACACTACTGCTGCAGCTCGGGAGGAAAGCGCACGTGCATGCCCCCACTCGAGACGAGGCCTGACTCCCCTGGGGAGACTCAGAAGCATCCCAAGATCCATGGCAACACTGGAGAGGAATCCTCAGGTTACCGGCCCCGACTCCACACAAGGACTGAGGCCCCGGCATGGACGGGAGAGGAATCCCGAGAGGTCCCCTAGCAACTTGCATGGGGACTGGCCTTTCCTGAGGCCACCAGAGGGGGTCCCTGTGGTTCCCGTCGTAACTCGAGAATTCCTGCCACAACTCGAGAAAATCCAGGATGTTCTCCCCTCCAGGCGAGATGAGGCCCATTTCCGCTGAGGCGTCTCGAAGCTGATCACACCTCACCTCTGGAACTTCGAAAGGGTCCTTCACACCCTTGGTGCAAATCAAGAAGTTCCCCTACATACCCGTCTCCACTCGAGAGGAATCACGAGGGTCCCGCCCACATCCAGAGGAGCCCCGTTTCCGCCTCGTAGCTCGAGATGAGGGATCCTTTCCCTGCTTCGTCGGGAAAGATTTCCCAGCGTCCCCGTCGCATCTCAAAAGGAGGCCCTCTCAACAGGAACGGCGAGAGGAACTCCAGGGTCGTGCCACCATTCCAAGAGTCCCCCAGATGTCTCAGTCCATTCCAGAGGAACCTCTTTTCCCTTCACCGGCTCGTCTTTCACGCCGAGGATCGACACACACCAAGGTGGCACGTGGCGCAGCCCTGTGGGAAAGCCTCGTGGGAAAGCCTCGAGGGACAGCCTCGAGGGAAAGCCACAGATCCCTTGATCCACGTGACAGGAAGCGTGACACCACTGCTGCAGCTCGGGAGGAAAGCGCACGTGCATGCCCCCACTCGAGTCGAGGCCTGACTCCCCTGGGGAGACTCAGAAGCACCCCAAGATCCATGGCAGCACTGGAGAGGAATCCTCAGGTTCCGGCCCCGACTCCACACAAGGACTGAGGCCCCGGCATGGACGGGAGAGGAATCCCGAGAGGTCCCCTAGCAACTCGCATGGGGACTGGCCTTTCCTGTGGCCACCAGAGCGGGTCCCTGTGGTCCCCGTCGTAACTCGAGAAGACCTGCCGCAACTCGAGAAAATCCAGGAGGTTCTCCCCTCCTGGCGAGATGAGGCCCATTTCCGCTGAGGCGTCTCCAGGCTGATCACACCTCACCTCTGGAACTTCGAAAGGGTCCTTCACACCCTTGGTGCAAATCAAGAAGTTCCCCGACCTAGCCGTCTCCACTTGAGAGGAATCACGAGGGTCCCGCCCATATCCAGAGGAACCCCGTTTCCGCCTCGTAGCTCGAGATGAAGGATCCTGTCCCTGCTTCGTCGGGAAAGAGTTCCCGGCGTTCCCGTCGCATCTCAAGAGGAGGCCCTCTCAACAGGAACGGCGAGAGGAACTCCAGGATCGTGCCACAATTCCAAGAGTCCCCCAGATGTCTCAGTCCATTCCAGAGGAACCTCTTTTCCCTTCACCGGCTCATCTTTCACGCCGAGGATCGACTCCCACCAAGGTGGCACGTGGCACAGCCCTGTGGGAAAGCCTCGTGGGAAAGCCTCGAGGGACAGCCTCGAGGGAAAGCCACAGATCCCTTGATCCACGTGACAGGAAGCGTGACACTACTGCTGCAGCTCGGGAGGAAAGCGCACGTGCATGCCCCCACTCGAGACGAGGCTTGACTCCCCTGGGGAGACTCAGAAGCATCCCAAGATCCATGGCAACACTGGAGAGGAATCCTCAGGTTCCGGCCCCGACTCCACACAAGGACTGAGGCCCCAGCATGGACGGGAGAGGAATCCCGAGAGGTCCCCTAGCAACTTGCATGGGGACTGGCCTTTCCTGAGGCCACCAGAGCGGGTCCCTGTGGTTCCCGTCGTAACTCGAGAATTCCTGCCACAACTCGAGAAAATCCAGGAGGTTCTCCCCTCCAGGCGAGATGAGGCCCATTTCCGCTGAGGCGTCTCGAAGCTGATCACACCTCACCTCTGGAACTTCGAAAGGGTCCTTCACACCCTTGGTGCAAATCAAGAAGTTCCCCGACATACCCGTCTCCACTCGAGAGGAATCACGAGGGTCCCGCCCACATCCAGAGGAGCCCCGTTTCCGCCTCGTAGCTCGAGATGAGGGATCCTTTCCCTGCTTCGTCGGGAAAGAGTTCCCGGCGTTCCCGTCGCATCTCAAGAGGAGGCCCTCTCAACAGGAACGGCGAGAGGAACTCCAGGGTCGTGCCACCATTCCAAGAGTCCCCCAGATGTCTCAGTCCATTCCAGAGGAACCTCTTTTCCCTTCACCGGCTCATCTATCACGCCGAGGATCGACACACACCAAGGTGGCACGTGGCGCAGCCCTGTGGGAAAGCCTCGTGGGAAAGCCTCGATGGACAGCCTCGAGGGAAAGCCACAGATCCCTTGATCCTCGTGACAGGAAGCGTGACACTACTGCTGCAGCTCGGGAGGAAAGCGCACGTGCATGCCCCCACTCGAGACGAGGCCTGACTCCCCTGGGGAGACTCAGAAGCACCCCAAGATCCATGGAAACACTGGAGAGGAATCCTCAGGTTCCGGCCCCGACTCCACACAAGGACTGAGGCCCCGGCATGGACGGGAGAGGAATCCCGAGAGGTCCCCTAGCAACTCGCATGGGGACTGGCCTTTCCTGAGGCCACCAGAGGGGGTCCCTGTGGTCCCGTTGTAACTCGAGAAGACCTGCCGCAACTAGAGAATATCCAGGAGGTTCTCCCCTCCAGGCGAGACGAGGCCCATTTCCGCTGAGGAGTCTCGAGGCTGATCACACCTCACCTCTGGAACTTCGAAAGGGTCCTTCACACCCTTGGTGCAAATCAAGAAGTTCCCCGACCTAGCCGTCTCCACTCGAGAGGAATCACGAGGGTCCCGCCCACATCCAGAGGAGCCCCGTTTCCGCCTCGTAGCTCGAGATGAGGGATCCTTTCCCTGCTTCGTCGAGAAAGAGTTCCCGGCGTTCCCGTCGCATCTCAAGAGGAGGCCCTCTCAACAGGACCGGCGAGAGGAACTCCAGGGTCGTGCCACCATTCCAAGAGTACCCCCGATGTCTCAGTCCATTCCAGAGGAACCTCTTTTCCCTTCACCGGCTCGTCTTTCCCGCCGAGGATCGACTCACACCAAGGTGGCACGTGGCACAGTCCTGTGGGAAAGCCTCGTGGGAAAGCCTCGAGGGACAGCTTCGAGGGACAGCCTCGAGGGAAAGCCACAGATCCCTTGATCCACGTGACAGGAACCGTGACACTACTGCTGCAGCTCGGGAGAAAAGCGCACGTGCATGCCCCCACTCGAGACGAGGCCTGACTCCCCTGGGGAGACTCAGAAGCACCCCAAGATCCATGGCAACACTGGAGAGGAATCCTCAGGTTCCGGCCCCGACTCCACACAAGGACTGAGGCCCCGGCATGGATGGGAGAGGAATCCCGAGAGGTCCCCTAGCAACTCGCATGGGGACTGGCCTTTCCTGAGGCCACCATAGCGGGTCCCTGAGGTCCCCGTCGTAACTCGAGCAGACCTGCCGCAACTCGAGAAAATCCAGGAGGTTCTCCCCTCCAGGCGAGATGAGGCCCATTTCCGCTGAGGCGTCTCGAGCCTGATCACACCTCACCTCTGGAACTTCGAAAGGGTCCTTCACACCCTTGGTGCAAATCAAGAAGTTCCCCGACATACCCGTCTCCACTCGAGAGGAATCACGAGGGTCCCGCCCACATCCAGAGGAGCCCCGTTTCCGCCTCGTAGCTCGAGATGAGGGATCCTTTCCCTGCTTCGTCGGGAAAGAGTTCCCGGCGTTCCCGTCGCATCTCAAGAGGAGGCCCTCTCAACAGGAACGGCGAGAGGAACCCAAGGGTCGTGCCACCATTCCAAGAGTCCCCCAGATGTCTCAGTCCATTCCAGAGGAACCTCTTTTCCCTTCACCGGCTCGTCTTTCACGCCGAGGATCGACTCACACCAAGGTGGCACGTGGCACAGCCCTGTGGGAAAGCCTCGTGGGAAAGCCTCGAGGGACAGCCTCGAGGGAAAGACACAGATCCCTTGATCCAGGTGACAGGAAGCGTGACACTACTGCTGCAGCTCGGGAGGAAAGCGCACGTGCATGCCCCCACTCGAGACGAGGCCTGACTCCCCTGGGGAGACTCAGAAGCACCCCAAGATCCATGGCAGCACTGGAGAGGAATCCTCAGGTTCCGGCCCCGACTCCACACAAGGACTGAGGCCCCGGCATGGACGGGAGAGGAATCCCGAGAGGTCCCCTAGCAACTCGCATGGGGACTGGCCTTTCCTGTGGCCACCAGAGCGGGTCCCTGAGGTCCCCGTCGTAACTCGAGAAGACCTGCCGCAACTCGACAAAATCCAGGAGGTTCTCCCCTCCAGGCGAGATGAGGCCCATTTCCGCTGAGGCGTCTCGAGGCTGATCACACCTCATCTCTGGAACTTCGAAAGGGTCCTTCACACCCTTGGTGCAAATCAAGAAGTTCCCCGACATACCCGTCTCTACTCGAGAGGAATCACGAGGGTCCCGCCCACATCCAGAGGAGCCCCGTTTCGGCCTCGTTGCTCGAGATGAGGGATCCTTTCCCTGCTTCGTCGGGAAAGAGTTCCCGGCGTTCCCGTCGCATCTCAAGAGGAGGAGCTCTCAACAGGAACGGCGAGAGGAACCCAAGGTTCGTGCCACCATTCCAAGAGTCCCCCAGATGTCTCAGTCCATTCCAGAGGAACCTCTTTTCCCTTCACCGGCTCGTCTTTCACGCCGAGGATCGACTCACACCAAGGTGGCACGTGGCACAGCCCTGTGGGAAAGCCTCGTGGGAAAGCCTCGAGGGACAGCCTCGAGGGAAAGACACAGATCCCTTGATCCAGGTGACAGGAAGCGTGACACTACTGCTGCAGCTCGGGAGGAAAGCGCACGTGCATGCCCCCACTCGAGACGAGGCCTGACTCCCCTGGGGAGACTCAGAAGCACCCCAAGATCCATGGCAGCACTGGAGAGGAATCCTCAGGTTCCGGCCCCGACTCCACACAAGGACTGAGGCCCCGGCATGGACGGGAGAGGAATCCCGAGAGGTCCCCTAGCAACTCGCATGGGGACTGGCCTTTCCTGAGGCCACCAGAGCGGGTCCCTGTGGTCCCCGTCGTAACTCGAGAAGACCTGCCGCCACTCGAGAAAATCCAGGAGGTTCTCCCCTCCAGGCGAGATGAGGCCCATTTCCGCTGAGGCGTCTCGAGGCTGATCACACCTCACCTCTGGAACTTCGAAAGGGTCCTTCACACCCTTGGTGCAAATCAAGAAGTTCCCCGACATACCCGTCTCACTCGAGAGGAATCACGAGGGTCCCGCCCACATCCAGAGGAGCCCCGTTTCCGCCTCGTAGCTCGAGATGAGGGATCCTTTCCCTGCTTCGTCGGGAAAGAGTTCCCGGCATTCCCGTCGCACCTCAAGAGGAGGCCCTCTCAACAGGAACGGCGAGAGGAACTCCAGGGTCGTGCCACCATTCCAAGAGTCCCCCAGATGTCTCAGTCCATTCCAGAGGAACCTCTTTTCCCTTCACCGGCTCGTCTTTCACGCCGAGGATCGACTCACACCAAGGTGGCACGTGGCACAGCCCTGTGGGAAAGCCTCGTGGGAAAGCCTCGAGGGACAGCCTCGAAGGAAAGCCACAGATCCCTTGATCCACGTGACAGGAAGCGTGACACAACTGCTGCAGCTCGGGAGGAAAGCGCACGTGCATGCCCCCACTCGAGACGAGGCCTGACTCCGCTGGGGAGACTCAGAAGCACCCGAAGATCCATGGCAACACTGGAGAGGAATCCTCAGGTTCCGGCCCCGACTCCACACAAGGACTGAGGCCCCGGCATGGACGGGAGAGGAATCCCGAGAGGTCCCCAAGCAACTCGCATGGGGACTGGCCTTTCCTGAGGCCACCAGAGCGGGTCCCTGAGGTCCCCGTCGTAACTCGAGAAGACCTGCCGCAACTCGAGAAAATCCAGGAGGTTCTCCCCTCCAGGCGAGATGAGGCCCATTTCCGCTGAGGCGTCTCCAGGCTGATCACACCTCACCTCTGGAACTTCGAAAGGGTCCTTCACACCCTTGGTGCAAATCAAGAAGTTCCCCGACATACCCGTCTCCACTCGAGAGGAATCACGAGGGTCCCGCCCACATCCAGAGTAGCCCCGTTTCCGCCTCGTAGCTCGAGATGAGGGATCCTTTCCCTGCTTCGTCGGGAAAGAGTTCCCGGCATTCCCGTCGCACCTCAAGAGGAGGCCCTCTCAACAGGAACGGCGAGAGGAACTCCAGGGTCGTGCCACCATTCCAAGAGTCCCCCAGATGTCTCAGTTCATTCCAGAGGAACCTCTTTTCCCTTCACCGGCTCGTCTTTCACGCCGAGGATCGACTCACACCAAGGTGGCACGTGGCACAGCCCTGTGGGAAAGCCTCGTGGGAAAGCCTCGAGGGACAGCCTCGAAGGAAAGCCACAGATCCCTTGATCCACGTGACAGGAAGCGTGACACAACTGCTGCAGCTCGGGAGGAAAGCGCACGTGCATGCCCCACCTCGAGACGTGGCCTGACTCCGCTGGGGAGACTCAGAAGCACCCGAAGATCCATGGCAACACTGGAGAGGAATCCTCAGGTTCCGGCCCCGACTCCACACAAGGACTGAGGCCCCGGCATGGTCGGGAGAGGAATCCCGAGAGGTCCCCTACCAACTCGCATGGGGACTGGCCTTTCCTGAGGCCACCAGAGCGGGTCCCTGTGGTCCCCGTCGTAACTCGAGAAGACCTGCCGCAACTCGAGAAAATCCAGGAGGTTCTCACCTCCAGGCGAGATGAGGCCCATTTCCCCTGAGGCGTCTCCAGGCTGATCACACCTCACCTCTGGAACTTCGAAAGGGTCCTTCACACCCTTGGTGCAAATCAAGAAGTTCCCCGACATACCCGTCTCCACTCGAGAGGAATCACGAGGGTCCCGCCCACATCCAGAGGAGCCCCGTTTCCGCCTCGTAGCTCGAGATGAGGGATCCTTTCCCTGTTTCGTCGGGAAAGAGTTCCCGGCATTCCCGTCGCACCTCAAGAGGAGGCCCTCTCAACAGGAACGGCGAGAGGAACTCCAGGGTCGTGCCACCATTCCAAGAGTCCCCCAGATGTCTCAGTCCATTCCAGAGGAACCTCTTTTCCCTTCACCGGCTCGTCTTTCATGCCGAGGATCGACTCACACCAAGGTGGCACGTGTCACAGCCCTGTGGGAAAGCCTCGTGGGAAAGCCTCGAGGGACAGCCTCGAGGGAAAGCCACAGATCCCTTGATCCACGTGACAGGAAGCGTGACACAACTGCTGCAGCTCGGGAGGAAAGCGCACGTGCATGCCCCACCTCGAGACGAGGCCTGACTCCGCTGGGGAGACTCAGAAGCACCCGAAGATCCATGGCAACACTGGAGAGGAATCCTCAGGTTCCGGCCCCGACTCCACACAAGGACTGAGGCCCCGGCATGGACGGGAGAGGAATCCCGAGAGGTCCCCTAGCAACTCGCATGGGGACTGGCCTTTCCTGAGGCCACCAGAGCGGGTCCCTGAGGTCCCCGTCGTAACTCGAGAAGACCTGCCGCAACTCGAGAAAATCCAGGAGGTTCTCCCTTCAAGGCGAGATGAGGCCCATTTCCGCTGAGGCGTCTCGAGGCTGATCACACCTCACCTCTGGAACTTTGAAAGGGTCCTTCACACCCTTGGTGCAAATCAAGAAGTTCCCCGACATACCCGTCTCCACTCGAGAGGAATCACGAGGGTCCCGCCCACATCCAGAGTAGCCCCGTTTCCGCCTCGTAGCTCGTGATGAGGGATCCTTTCCCTGCTTCGTCGGGAAAGAGTTCCCGGCGTTCCCGTCGCATCTCAAGAGGAGGCCCTCTCAACAGGAACGGCGAGAGGAACTACAGGGTCGTGCCACCATTCCAAGAGTCCCCCAGATGTCTCAGTCCATTCCAGAGGAACCTCTTTTCCCTTCACCGGCTCTTCTTTCACACCGAGGATCGACTCACACCAAGGTGGCATGTGGCACAGCCCTGTGGGAAAGCCTCGTGGAAAAGCCTCGAGGGACAGCCTCGAGGGAAAGCCACAGATCCCTTGATCCACGTGACAGGAAGCGTGACACGACTGCTGCAGCTCGGGAGGAAAGAGCACGTGCATGCCCCCAATCGAGACGAGGCCTGACTCCCCTGGGGTGACTCAGAAGCACCCCAAGATCCATGGCAACACTGGAGAGGAATCCTCAGGTTCCGGCCCCGACTCCACACAAGGACTGAGGCCCCGGCATGGACGGGAGAGGAATCCCGAGAGGTCCCCTAGCAACTCGCATGGGGACTGGCCTTTCCTGAGGCCACCAGAGCGGGTCCCTGTGGTCCCCGTCGTAACTCGAGAAGACCTGCCGCAACTCGATAAAGTCCAGGAGGTTCTCCCCGCCAGGCGAGATGAGGCCCATTTCCGCTGAGGCGTCTCGAGGCTGATCATACCTCAGCTCTGGAACTTCGAAAGGGTCCTTCACACCCTTGGTGCAAATCCAGAAGTTCCCCGACCTAGCCGTCTCCACTCGAGAGGAATCACGATGGTCCCGCCCACATCCAGAGGAGCCCCGTTTCCGCCTCGTAGCTTGAGATGTGGGGTCCTTTCCCTGCTTCGTCGGGAAAGAGTTCCCGGCGTTCCTGTCTCATCTCAAGAGGAGGCCCTCTCAACAGGAACGGCGAGAGGAACTCCAGGGTCGTGCCACCATTCCAAGAGTCCCCCAGATGTCTCAGTCCATTCCAGAGGAACCTCTTTTCCCTTCACCGGCTCGTCTTTCACGCCGAGGATCGACTCACACCAAGGTGGCACGTGGCACAGCCCTGTGGGAAAGCCTCGTGGGAAAGCCTCGAGGGACAGCCTCGAGGGAAAGCCACAGATCCCTTGATCCACGTGACAAGAAGCGTGACACTACTGCTGCAGCTCGAGAGGAAAGCGCACGTGCATGCCCCACCTCGAAACGAGGCCTGACTCCCCTGGGGATACTCAGAAGTACCCCAAGATCCATGGAAACACTGGAGAGGAATCCTCAGGTTCCGGCCCCGACTCCACACAAGGACTGAGACCCTGGCATGGACGGGAGAGGAATCCCGAGAGGTCCCCTAGCAACTCGCATGGGGACTGGCCTTTCCTGAGGCCACCAGAGCGGGTCCCTGAGGTCACCGTCGTAACTCGAGAAGACCTGCCACAACTCGAGAAAATCCAGGAGGTTCTCCCCTCCAGGCGAGATGAGGCCCATTTCCGCTGAGGCGTCTCGAGGCTGATCACACCTCACCTCTGGAACTTCGAAAGGGTCCTTCACACCCTTGGTGCAAATCAAGAAGTTCCCCGACATACCCGTCTCCACTCGAGAGGAATCACGAGGGTCCCGCCCACATCCAGAGTAGCCCCGTTTCCGCCTCGTAGCTCGTGATGAGGGATCCTTTCCCTGCTTCGTCGGGAAAGAGTTCCCGGCGTTCCCGTCGCATCTCAAGAGGAGGCCCTCTTAACAGGAAGGGCGAGAGGAACTCCAGGGTCGTGCCACCATTCCAAGAGTCCCCCAGATGTCTCAGTCCATTCCAGAGGAACCTCTTTTCCCTTCACCGGCTCTTCTTTCACGCCGAGGATCGACTCACACCAAGGTGGCATGTGGCACAGCCCTGTGGGAAAGCCTCGTGGAAAAGCCTCGAGGGACAGCCTCGAGGGAAAGCCACAGATCCCTTGATCCACGTGACAGGAAGCGTGACACGACTGCTGCAGCTCGGGAGGAAAGAGCACGTGCATGCCCCCACTCGAGACGAGGCCTGACTCCCCTGGGGAGACTCAGAAGCACCCCAAGATCCATGGCAACACTGGAGAGGAATCGTCAGGTTCCGGCCCCGACTCCACACAAGGACTGAGGCCCCGGCATGGACGGGAGAGGAATCCCGAGAGGTCCCCTAGCAACTCGCATGGGGACTGGCCTTTCCTGAGGCCACCAGAGCGGGTCCCTGAGGTCACCGTCGTAACTCGAGAAGACCTGCCGCAACTCGATAAAATCCAGGAGGTTCTCCCCGCCAGGCGAGATGAGGCCCATTTCCGCTGAGGCGTCTCGAGGCTGATCATACCTCACCTCTGGAACTTCGAAAGGGTCCTTCACACCCTTGGTGCAAATCCAGAAGTTCCCCGACCTAGCCGTCTCCACTCGAGAGGAATCACGATGGTCCCGCCCACATCCAGAGGAGCCCCGTTTCCGCCTCGTAGCTTGAGATGTGGGGTCCTTTCCCTGCTTCGTCGGGAAAGAGTTCCCGGCGTTCCTGTCTCATCTCAAGAGGAGGCCCTCTCAACAGGAACGGCGAGAGGAACTCCAGGATCGTGCCACCATGCCAAGAGTCCCCCAGATGTCTCAGTCCATTCCAGAGGAACCTCTTTTCCCTTCACCGGCTCGTCTTTCACGCCGAGGATCGACTCACACCAAGGTGGCACGTGGCACAGCCCTGTGGGAAAGCCTCGTGGGAAAGCCTCGAGGGACAGCCTCGAGGGAAAGCCACAGATCCCTTGATCCACGTGACAAGAAGCGTGACACTACTGCTGCAGCTCGAGAGGAAAGCGCACGTGCATGCCCCACCTCGAGACGAGGCCTGACTCCCCTGGGGAGACTCAGAAGTACCCCAAGATCCATGGAAACACTGGAGAGGAATCCTCAGGTTCCGGCCCCGACTCCACACAAGGACTGAGACCCTGGCATGGACGGGAGAGGAATCCCGAGAGGTCCCCTAGCAACTCGCATGGGGACTGGCCTTTCCTGAGGCCACCAGAGCGGGTCCCTGAGGTCACCGTCGTAACTCGAGAAGACCTGCCACAACTCGAGAAAATCCAGGAGGTTCTCCCCTCCAGGCGAGATGAGGCCCATTTCGGCTGAGGCGTCTCGAGGCTGATCACACCTCACCTCTGGAACTTCGAAAGGGTCCTTCACACCCTTGGTGCAAATCAAGAAGTTCCCCGACATACCCGTCTCCACTCGAGAGGAATCACGAGGGTCCCGCCCACATCCAGAGGAGCCCCGTTTCCGCCTCGTAGCTCGAGATGAGGGATCCTTTCCCTGCTTCGTCGGGAAAGAGTTCCCGGCGTTCCCGTCGCATCTCAAGAGGAGGCCCTCTCAACAGGAAGGGCGAGAGGAACTCCAGGGTCGTGCCACCATTCCAAGAGTCCCCCAGATGTCTCAGTCCATTCCAGAGGAACCTCTTTTCCCTTCACCGGCTCGTCTTTCACGCCGAGGATCGACTCACACCAAGGTGGCACGTGGCACAGCCCTGTGGGAAAGCCTCGTGGGAAAGCCTCGAGGGACAGCCTCGAGGGAAAGCCACAGATCCCTTGATCCAGGTGAAAGGAAGCGTGACACTACTGCTGCAGCTCGGGAGGAAAGCGCACGTGCATGCCCCCACTCGAGACGAGGCCTGACTCCCCTGGGGAGACTCAGAAGCACCCCAAGATCCATGGCAACACTGGAGAGGAATCCTCAGGTTCCGGCCCCGACTCCACACAAGGACTGAGGCCCCGGCATGGACGGGGGAGGAATCAAAAGAGGTCCCCTAGCAACTCGCATGGGGACTGGCCTTTCCTGAGGCCACCAGAGCGGGTCCCTGTGGTCCCCGTCGTAACTCGAGAAGACCTGCCGCAACTCGAGAAAATCCAGGAGGTTCTCCCCTCCAGGCGAGATGAGGCCCATTTCCGCTGAGGCGTCTCCAGGCTGATCACACCTCACCTCTGGAACTTCGAAAGGGTCCTTCACACCCTTGGTGCAAATCAAGAAGTTCCCCGACATACCCGTCTCCACTCGAGAGGAATCACGAGGGTCCCGCCCACATCCAGAGGAGCCCCGTTTCCGCCTCGTAGCTCGAGATGAGGGATCCTTTCCCTGCTTCGTCGGGAAAGAGTTCCCGGCATTCCCGTCGCACCTCAAGAGGAGGCCCTCTCAACAGGAACGGCGAGAGGAACTCCAGGGTCGTGCCACCATTCCAAGAGTCCCCCAGATGTCTCAGTTCATTCCAGAGGAACCTCTTTTCCCTTCACCGGCTCGTCTTTCACGCCGAGGATCGACTCACACCAAGGTGGCAAGTGGCACAGCCCTGTGGGAAAGCCTCGTGGGAAAGCCTCGAGGGACAGCCTCGAAGGAAAGCCACAGATCCCTTGATCCACGTGACAGGAAGCGTGACACAACTGCTGCAGCTCGGGAGGAAAGCGCACGTGCATGCCCCACCTCGAGACGTGGCCTGACTCCGCTGGGGAGACTCAGAAGCACCCGAAGATCCATGGAAACACTGGAGAGGAATCCTCAGGTTCCGGCCCCGACTCCACACAAGGACTGAGGCCCCGGCATGGTCGGGAGAGGAATCCCGAGAGGTCCCCTACCAACTCGCATGGGGACTGGCCTTTCCTGAGGCCACCAGAGCGGGTCCCTGTGGTCCCCGTCGTAACTCGAGAAGACCTGCCGCAACTCGAGAAAATCCAGGAGGTTCTCACCTCCAGGCGAGATGAGGCCCATTTCCCCTGAGGCGTCTCCAGGCTGATCACACCTCACCTCTGGAACTTCGAAAGGGTCCTTCACACCCTTGGTGCAAATCAAGAAGTTCCCCGACATACCCGTCTCCACTCGAGAGGAATCACGAGGGTCCCGCCCACATCCAGAGGAGCCCCGTTTCCGCCTCGTAGCTCGAGATGAGGGATCCTTTCCCTGCTTCATCGGGAAAGAGTTCCCGGCATTCCCGTCGCACCTCAAGAGGAGGCCCTCTCAACAGGAACGGCGAGAGGAACTCCAGGGTCGTGCCACCATTCCAAGAGTCCCCCAGATGTCTCAGTCCATTCCAGAGGAACCTCTTTTCCCTTCACCGGCTCGTCTTTCATGCCGAGGATCGACTCACACCAAGGTGGCACGTGTCACAGCCCTGTGGGAAAGCCTCGTGGGAAAGCCTCGAGGGACAGCCTCGAGGGAAAGCCACAGATCCCTTGATCCACGTGACAGGAAGCGTGACACAACTGCTGCAGCTCGGGAGGACAGCGCACGTGCATGCCCCACCTCGAGACGAGGCCTGACTCCGCTGGGGAGACTCAGAAGCACCCGAAGATCCATGGCAACACTGGAGAGGAATCCTCAGGTTCCGGCCCCGACTCCACACAAGGACTGAGGCCCCGGCATGGACGGGAGAGGAATCCCGAGAGGTCCCCTAGCAACTCGCATGGGGACTGGCCTTTCCTGAGGCCACCAGAGCGGGTCCCTGAGGTCCCCGTCGTAACTCGAGAAGACCTGACGCAACTCGAGAAAATCCAGGAGGTTCTCCCTTCAAGGCGAGATGAGGCCCATTTCCGCTGAGGCGTCTCGAGGCTGATCACACCTCACCTCTGGAACTTTGAAAGGGTCCTTCACACCCTTGGTGCAAATCAAGAAGTTCCCCGACATACCCGTCTCCACTCGAGAGGAATCACGAGGGTCCCGCCCACATCCAGAGTAGCCCCGTTTCCGCCTCGTAGCTCGTGATGAGGGATCCTTTCCCTGCTTCGTCGGGAAAGAGTTCCCGGCGTTCCCGTCGCATCTCAAGAGGAGGCCCTCTCAACAGGAAGGGCGAGAGGAACTCCAGGGTCGTGCCACCATTCCAAGAGTCCCCCAGATGTCTCAGTCCATTCCAGAGGAACCTCTTTTCCCTTCACCGGCTCTTCTTTCACGCCGAGGATCGACTCACACCAAGGTGGCATGTGGCACAGCCCTGTGGGAAAGCCTCGTGGAAAAGCCTCGAGGGACAGCCTCGAGGGAAAGCCACAGATCCCTTGATCCACGTGACAGGAAGCGTGACACGACTGCTGCAGCTCGGGAGGAAAGAGCACGTGCATGCCCCCAATCGAGACGAGGCCTGACTCCCCTGGGGAGACTCAGAAGCACCCCAAGATCCATGGCAACACTGGAGAGGAATCCTCAGGTTCCGGCCCCGACTCCACACAAGGACTGAGGCCCCGGCATGGACGGGAGAGGAATCCCGAGAGGTCCCCTAGCAACTCGCATGGGGACTGGCCTTTCCTGAGGCCACCAGAGTGGGTCCCTGTGGTCCCCGTCGTAACTCGAGAAGACCTGCCGCAACTCGATAAAATCCAGGAGGTTCTCCCCGCCAGGCGAGATGAGGCCCATTTCCGCTGAGGCGTCTCGAGGCTGATCATACCTCACCTCTGGAACTTCGAAAGGGTCCTTCACACCCTTGGTGCAAATCCAGAAGTTCCCCGACCTAGCCGTCTCCACTCGAGAGGAATCACGATGGTCCCGCCCACATCCAGAGGAGCCCCGTTTCCGCCTCGTAGCTTGAGATGTGGGGTCCTTTCCCTGCTTCGTCGGGAAAGAGTTCCCGGCGTTCCTGTCTCATCTCAAGAGGAGGCCCTCTCAACAGGAACGGCGAGAGGAACTCCAGGGTCGTGCCACCATTCCAAGAGTCCCCCAGATGTCTCAGTCCATTCCAGAGGAACCTCTTTTCCCTTCACCGGCTCGTCTTTCACGCCGAGGATCGACTCACACCAAGGTGGCACGTGGCACAGCCCTGTGGGAAAGCCTCGTGGGAAAGCCTCGAGGGACAGCCTCGAGGGAAAGCCACAGATCCCTTGATCCACGTGACAAGAAGCGTGACACTACTGCTGCAGCTCGAGAGGAAAGCGCACGTGCATGCCCCACCTCGAAACGAGGCCTGACTCCCCTGGGGATACTCAGAAGTACCCCAAGATCCATGGAAACACTGGAGAGGAATCCTCAGGTTCCGGCCCCGACTCCACACAAGGACTGAGACCCTGGCATGGACGGGAGAGGAATCCCGAGAGGTCCCCTAGCAACTCGCATGGGGACTGGCCTTTCCTGTGGCCACCAGAGCGGGTCCCTGTGGTCCCCGTCGTAACTCGAGAAGACCTGCCGCAACTCGATAAAATCCAGGAGGTTCTCCCCGCCAGGCGAGATGAGGCCCATTTCCGCTGAGGCGTCTCGAGGCTGATCATACCTCACCTCTGGAACTTCGAAAGGGTCCTTCACACCCTTGGTGCAAATCCAGAAGTTCCCCGACCTAGCCGTCTCCACTCGAGAGGAATCACGATGGTCCCGCCCACATCCAGAGGAGCCCCGTTTCCGCCTCGTAGCTTGAGATGTGGGGTCCTTTCCCTGCTTCGTCGGGAAAGAGTTCCCGGCGTTCCTGTCTCATCTCAAGAGGAGGCCCTCTCAACAGGAACGGCGAGAGGAACTCCAGGGTCGTGCCACCATGCCAAGAGTCCCCCAGATGTTTCAGTCCATTCCAGAGGAACCTCTTTTCCCTTCACCGGCTCGTCTTTCACGCCGAGGATCGACTCACACCAAGGTGGCACGTGGCACAGCCCTGTGGGAAAGCCTCGTGGGAAAGCCTCGAGGGACAGCCTCGAGGGAAAGCCACAGATCCCTTGATCCACGTGACAAGAAGCGTGACACTACTGCTGCAGCTCGAGAGGAAAGCGCACGTGCATGCCCCACCTCGAGACGAGGCCTGACTCCCCTGGGGAGACTCAGAAGTACCCCAAGATCCATGGAAACACTGGAGAGGAATCCTCAGGTTCCGGCCCCGACTCCACACAAGGACTGAGACCCTGGCATGGACGGGAGAGGAATCCGGAGAGGTCCCCTAGCAACTCGCATGGGGACTGGCCTTTCCTGAGGCCACCAGAGCGGGTCCCTGAGGTCACCGTCGTAACTCGAGAAGACCTGCCACAACTCGAGAAAATCCAGGAGGTTCTCCCCTCCAGGCGAGATGAGGCCCATTTCCGCTGAGGCGTCTCGAGGCTGATCACACCTCACCTCTGGAACTTCGAAAGGGTCCTTCACACCCTTGGTGCAAATCAAGAAGTTCCCCGACATACCCGTCTCCACTCGAGAGGAATCACGAGGGTCCCGCCCACATCCAGAGGAGCCCCGTTTCCGCCTCGTAGCTCGAGATGAGGGATCCTTTCCCTGCTTCGTCGGGAAAGAGTTCCCGGCGTTCCCGTCGCATCTCAAGAGGAGGCCCTCTCAACAGGAAGGGCGAGAGGAACTCCAGGGTCGTGCCACCATTCCAAGAGTCCCCCAGATGTCTCAGTCCATTCCAGAGGAACCTCTTTTCCCTTCACCGGCTCGTCTTTCACGCCGAGGATCGACTCACACCAAGGTGGCACGTGGCACAGCCCTGTGGGAAAGCCTCGTGGGAAAGCCTCGAGGGACAGCCTCAAGGGAAAGCCACAGATCCCTTGATCCAGGTGAAAGGAAGCGTGACACTACTGCTGCAGCTCGGGAGGAAAGCGCACGTGCATGCCCCCACTCGAGACGAGGCCTGACTCCCCTGGGGAGACTCAGAAGCACCCCAAGATCCATGGCAACACTGGAGAGGAATCCTCAGGTTCCGGCCCCGACTCCACACAAGGACTGAGGCCCCGGCATGGACGGGGGAGGAATCCCGAGAGGTCCCCTAGCAACTCGCATGGGGACTGGCCTTTCCTGAGGCCACCAGAGCGGGTCCCTGTGGTCCCCGTCGTAACTCGAGAAGACCTGCCGCAACTCGAGAAAATCCAGGAGGTTCTCCCCTCCAGGCGAGATGAGGCCCATTTCCGCTGAGGCGTCTCCAGGCTGATCACACCTCACCTCTGGAACTTCGAAAGGGTCCTTCACACCCTTGGTGCAAATCAAGAAGTTCCCCGACATACCCGTCTCCACTCGAGAGGAATCACGAGGGTCCCGCCCACATCCAGAGGAGCCCCGTTTCCGCCTCGTAGCTCGAGATGAGGGATCCTTTCCCTGCTTCGTCGGGAAAGACTTCCCGGCGTTCCCATCGCATCTCAAGAGGAGGCCCTCTCAACAGGAACGGCGAGAGGAACTCCAGGGTCGTGCCACCATTCCAAGAGTCCCCCAGATGTCTCAGTCCATTCCAGAGGAACCTCTTTTCCCTTCACCGGCTCGTCTTTCACGCCGAGGATCGACTCACACCAAGGTGGCACGTGGCACAGCCCTGTGGGAAAGCCTCGTGGGAAAGCCTCGAGGGAGAGACTCGAGGGAAAGCCACAGATCCCTTGATCCAGGTGAAAGGAAGCGTGACACTACTGCTGCAGCTCGGGAGGAAAGCGCACGTGCATGCCCCCACTCGAGACGAGGCCTGACTCCCCTGGGGAGACTCAGAAGCACCCCAAGATCCATGGCAACACTGGAGAGGAATCCTCAGGTTCCGGCCCCGACTCCACACAAGGACTGAGGCCCCGGCATGGACGGGGGAGGAATCAAAAGAGGTCCCCTAGCAACTCGCATGGGGACTGGCCTTTCCTGAGGCCACCAGAGCGGGTCCCTGTGGTCCCCGTCGTAACTCGAGAAGACCTGCCGCAACTCGAGAAAATCCAGGAGGTTCTCCCCTCCAGGCGAGATGAGGCCCATTTCCGCTGAGGCGTCTCCAGGCTGATCACACCTCACCTCTGGAACTTCGAAAGGGTCCTTCACACCCTTGGTGCAAATCAAGAAGTTCCCCGACATACCCGTCTCCACTCGAGAGGAATCACGAGGGTCCCGCCCACATCCAGAGGAGCCCCGTTTCCGCCTCGTAGCTCGAGATGAGGGATCCTTTCCCTGCTTCGTCGGGAAAGAGTTCCCGGCATTCCCGTCGCACCTCAAGAGGAGGCCCTCTCAACAGGAACGGCGAGAGGAACTCCAGGGTCGTGCCACCATTCCAAGAGTCCCCCAGATGTCTCAGTCCATTCCAGAGGAACCTCTTTTCCCTTCACCGGCTCGTCTTTCATGCCGAGGATCGACTCACACCAAGGTGGCACGTGGCACAGCCCTGTGGGAAAGCCTCGTGGGAAAGCCTCGAGGGACAGCCTCGAGGGAAAGCCACAGATCCCTTGATCCACGTGACAGGAAGCGTGACACAACTGCTGCAGCTCGGGAGGAAAGCGCACGTGCATGCCCCACCTCGAGACGAGGCCTGACTCCGCTGGGGAGACTCAGAAGCACCCGAAGATCCATGGCAACACTGGAGACGAATCTTCAGGTTCCGGCCCCGACTCCACACAAGGACTGAGGCCCCGGCATGGACGGGAGAGGAATCCCGAGAGGTCCCCTAGCAACTCGCATGGGGACTGGCCTTTCCTGAGGCCACCAGAGCGGGTCCCTGAGGTCCCCGTCGTAACTCGAGAAGACCTGCCGCAACTCGAGAAAATCCAGGAGGTTCTCCCTTCAAGGCGAGATGAGGCCCATTTCCGCTGAGGCGTCTCGAGGCTGATCACACCTCACCTCTGGAACTTTGAAAGGGTCCTTCACACCCTTGGTGCAAATCAAGAAGTTCCCCGACATACCCGTCTCCACTCGAGAGGAATCACGAGGGTCCCGCCCACATCCAGAGTAGCCCCGTTTCCGCCTCGTAGCTCGTGATGAGGGATCCTTTCCCTGCTTCGTCGGGAAAGAGTTCCCGGCGTTCCCGTCGCATCTCAAGAGGAGGCCCTCTCAACAGGAAGGGCGAGAGGAACTCCAGGGTCGTGCCACCATTCCAAGAGTCCCCCAGATGTCTCAGTCCATTCCAGAGGAACCTCTTTTCCCTTCACCGGCTCGTCTTTCACGCCGAGGATCGACTCACACCAAGGTGGCACGTGGCACAGCCCTGTGGGAAAGCCTCGTGGGAAAGCCTCGAGGGACAGCCTCGAAGGAAAGCCACAGATCCCTTGATCCACGTGACAGGAAGCGTGACACAACTGCTGCAGCTCGGGAGGAAAGCGCACGTGCATGCCCCACCTCGAGACGAGGCCTGACTCCGCTGGGGAGACTCAGAAGCACCCGAAGATCCATGGCAACACTGGAGAGGAATCCTCAGGTTCCGGCCCCGACTCCACACAAGGACTGAGGCCCCGGCATGGACGGGAGAGGAATCCCGAGAGGTCCCCTAGCAACTCGCATGGGGACTGGCCTTTCCTGAGGCCACCAGAGCGGGTCCCTGTGGTCCCCGTCGTAACTCGAGAAGACCTGCCGCAACTCGAGAAAATCCAGGAGGTTCTCACCTCCAGGCGAGATGAGGCCCATTTCCCCTGAGGCGTCTCCAGGCTGATCACACCTCACCTCTGGAACTTCGAAAGGGTCCTTCACACCCTTGGTGCAAATCAAGAAGTTCCCCGACATACCCGTCTCCACTCGAGAGGAATCACGATGGTCCCGCCCACATCCAGAGGAGCCCCGTTTCCGCCTCGTAGCTCGAGATGAGGGATCCTTTCCCTGCTTCGTCGGGAAAGAGTTCCCGGCATTCCCGTCGCACCTCAAGAGGAGGCCCTCTCAACAGGAACGGCGAGAGGAACTCCAGGGTCGTGCCACCATTCCAAGAGTCCCCCAGATGTCTCAGTCCATTCCAGAGGAACCTCTTTTCCCTTCACCGGCTCGTCTTTCATGCCGAGGATCGACTCACACCAAGGTGGCACGTGGCACAGCCCTGTGGGAAAGCCTCGTGGGAAAGCCTCGAGGGACAGCCTCGAGGGAAAGCCACAGATCCCTTGATCCACGTGACAGGAAGCGTGACACAACTGCTGCAGCTCGGGAGGAAAGCGCACGTGCATGCCCCACCTCGAGACGAGGCCTGACTCCGCTGGGGAGACTCAGAAGCACCCGAAGATCCATGGCAACACTGGAGACGAATCTTCAGGTTCCGGCCCCGACTCCACACAAGGACTGAGGCCCCGGCATGGACGGGAGAGGAATCCCGAGAGGTCCCCTAGCAACTCGCATGGGGACTGGCCTTTCCTGAGTCCACCAGAGCGGGTCCCTGAGGTCCCCGTCGTAACTCGAGAAGACCTGCCGCAACTCGAGAAAATCCAGGAGGTTCTCCCTTCAAGGCGAGATGAGGCCCATTTCCGCTGAGGCGTCTCGAGGCTGATCACACCTCACCTCTGGAACTTTGAAAGGGTCCTTCACACCCTTGGTGCAAATCAAGAAGTTCCCCGACATACCCGTCTCCACTCGAGAGGAATCACGAGGGTCCCGCCCACATCCAGAGTAGCCCCGTTTCCGCCTCGTAGCTCGTGATGAGGGATCCTTTCCCTGCTTCGTCGGGAAAGAGTTCCCGGCGTTCCCGTCGCATCTCAAGAGGAGGCCCTCTCAACAGGAAGGGCGAGAGGAACTCCAGGGTCGTGCCACCATTCCAAGAGTCCCCCAGATGTCTCAGTCCATTCCAGAGGAACCTCTTTTCCCTTCACCGGCTCTTCTTTCACGCCGAGGATCGACTCACACCAAGGTGGCATGTGGCACAGCCCTGTGGGAAAGCCTCGTGGAAAAGCCTCGAGGGACAGCCTCGAGGGAAAGCCACAGATCCCTTGATCCACGTGACAGGAAGCGTGACACGACTGCTGCAGCTCGGGAGGAAAGAGCACGTGCATGCCCCCAATCGAGACGAGGCCTGACTCCCCTGGGGAGACTCAGAAGCACCCCAAGATCCATGGCAACACTGGAGAGGAATCCTCAGGTTCCGGCCCCGACTCCACACAAGGACTGAGGCCCCGGCATGGACGGCAGAGGAATCCCGAGAGGTCCCCTAGCAACTCGCATGGGGACTGGCCTTTCCTGAGGCCACCAGAGCGGGTCCCTGTGGTCCCCATCGTAACTCGAGAAGACCTGCCGCAACTCGATAAAATCCAGGAGGTTCTCCCCGCCAGGCGAGATGAGGCCCATTTCCGCTGAGGCGTCTCGAGGCTGATCATACCTCACCTCTGGAACTTCGAAAGGGTCCTTCACACCCTTGGTGCAAATCCAGAAGTTCCCCGACCTAGCCGTCTCCACTCGAGAGGAATCACGATGGTCCCGCCCACATCCAGAGGAGCCCCGTTTCCGCCTCGTAGCTTGAGATGTGGGGTCCTTTCCCTGCTTCGTCGGGAAAGAGTTCCCGGCGTTCCTGTCTGATCTCAAGAGGAGGCCCTCTCAACAGGAACGGCGAGAGGAACTCCAGGGTCGTGCCACCATTCCAAGAGTCCCCCAGATGTCTCAGTCCATTCCAGAGGAACCTCTTTTCCCTTCACCGGCTCGTCTTTCCCGCCGAGGATCGACTCACACCAAGGTGGCACGTGGCACAGCCCTGTGGGAAAGCCTCGTGGGAAAGCCTCGAGGGACAGCCTCGAGGGAAAGCCACAGATCCCTTGATCCACGTGACAAGAAGCGTGACACTACTGCTGCAGCTCGAGAGGAAAGCGCACGTGCATGCCCCACCTCGAGACGAGGCCTGACTCCCCTGGGGAGACTCAGAAGTACCCCAAGATCCATGGAAACACTGGAGAGGAATCCTCAGGTTCCGGCCCCGACTCCACACAAGGACTGAGACCCTGGCATGGACGGGAGAGGAATCCCGAGAGGTCCCCTAGCAACTCGCATGGGGACTGGCCTTTCCTGAGGCCACCAGAGCGGGTCCCTGAGGTCACCGTCGTAACTCGAGAAGACCTGCCACAACTCGAGAAAATCCAGGAGGTTCTCCCCTCCAGGCGAGATGAGGCCCATTTCCGCTGAGGCGTCTCGAGGCTGATCACACCTCACCTCTGGAACTTCGAAAGGGTCCTTCACACCCTTGGTGCAAATCAAGAAGTTCCCCGACATACCCGTCTCCACTCGAGAGGAATCACGAGGGTCCCGCCCACATCCAGAGGAGCCCCGTTTCCGCCTCGTAGCTCGAGATGAGGGATCCTTTCCCTGCTTCGTCGGGAAAGAGTTCCCGGCGTTCCCGTCGCATCTCAAGAGGAGGCCCTCTCAACAGGAAGGGCGAGAGGAACTCCAGGGTCGTGCCACCATTCCAAGAGTCCCCCAGATGTCTCAGTCCATTCCAGAGGAACCTCTTTTCCCTTCACCGGCTCGTCTTTCACGCCGAGGATCGACTCACACCAAGGTGGCACGTGGCACAGCCCTGTGGGAAAGCCTCGTGGGAAAGCCTCGAGGGACAGCCTCAAGGGAAAGCCACAGATCCTTTGATCCAGGTGAAAGGAAGCGTGACACTACTGCTGCAGCTCGGGAGGAAAGCGCACGTGCATGCCCCCACTCGAGACGAGGCCTGACTCCCCTGGGGAGACTCAGAAGCACCCCAAGATCCATGGCAACACTGGAGAGGAATCCTCAGGTTCCGGCCCCGACTCCACACAAGGACTGAGGCCCCGGCATGGACGGGAGAGGAATCCCAAGAGGTCCCCTAGCAACTCGCATGGGGACTGGCCTTTCCTGAGGCCACCAGAGCGGGTCCCTGTGGTCCCCGTCGTAACTCGAGAAGACCTGCCGCAACTCGAGAAAATCCAGGAGGTTCTCCCCTCCAGGCGAGATGAGGCCCATTTCCGCTGAGGCGTCTCGAGGTTGATCACACCTCACCTCTGGAACTTCGAAAGGGTCCTTCACACACTTGGTGCAAATCAAGAAGTTCCCCGACATACCCGTCTCCACTCGAGAGGAATCACGAGGGTCCCGCCCACATCCAGAGGAGCCCCGTTTCCGCCTCGTAGCTCGAGATGAGGGATCCTTTCCCTGCTTCGTCGGGAAAGAGTTCCCGGCGTTCCCGTCGCATCTCAAGAGGAGGCCCTCTCAACAGGAACGGCGAGAGGAACTCCAGGGTCGTGCCACCATTCCAAGAGTCCCCCAGATGTCTCAGTCCATACCAGAGGAACCTCTTTTCCCTTCACCGGCTCGTCTTTCACGCCGAGGATCGACTCACACCAAGGTGGCACGTGGCACAGCCTTGTGGGAAAGCCTCGTGGGAAAGCCTCGAGGGACAGCCTCGAGGGAAAGCCACAGATCCCTTGACCCACGTGACAGGAAGCGTGACGGTACTGCTGCAGCTCGGGAGGAAAGCGCACGTGCATGCCCCACCACGAGACGAGGCCTGACTCCCCTGGGGAGACTCAGAAGCACCCCAAGATCCATGGCAACACTGGAGAGGAATCCTCAGGTTCCGGCCCCGACTCCACACAAGGACTGAGGCCCCGGCATGGACGGGAGAGGAATCCCGAGAGGTCCCCTAGCAACTCGCATGTGGACTGGCCTTTCCTGAGGCCACCAGAGCGGGTCCCTGAGGTCCCCGTCGTAACTCGAGAAGACCTGCCACAACTCGAGAAAATCCAGGAGGTTCTCCCCTCCAGGCGAGATGAGGCCCATTTCCGCTGAGGCGTCTCGAGGCTGATCACACCTCACCTCTGGAACTTCGAAAGGGTCCTTCACACCCTTGGTGCAAATCAAGAAGTTCCCCGACATACCCGTCTCCACTCGAGAGGAATCACGAGGGTCCCGCCCACATCCAGAGGAGCCCCGTTTCCGCCTCGTAGCTCGAGATGAGGGATCCTTTCCCTGCTTCGTCGGGAAAGAGTTCCCGGCGTTCCCGTCGCATCTCAAGAGGAGGCCCTCTCAACAGGAATGGCGAGAGGAACTCCAGGGTCGTGCCACCATTCCAAGAGTCCCCCAGATGTCTCAGTCCATTCCAGAGGAACCTCTTTTCCCTTCACCGGCTCGTCTTTCACGCCGAGGATCGACTCACACCAAGGTGGCACGTGGCACAGCCCTGTGGGAAAGCCTAGTGGGAAAGCCTCGAGGGACAGCCTCGAGGGAAAGCCACAGATCCCTTGATCCACGTGACAGGAAGCGTGACACAACTGCTGCAGCTCGGGAGGAAAGCGCACGTGCATGCCCCCACTCGAGACGAGGCCTGACTCCCCTGGGGAGACTCAGAAGCACCCCAAGATCCACGGCAACACTGGAGAGGAATCCTCAGGTTCCGGCCCCGACTCCACACAAGGACTGAGGCCCCGACATGGACGAGAGAGGAATCCCGAGAGGTCCCCTAGCAACTCGCATGGGGATTGGCCTTTCCTGAGACCACCAGAGCGGGTCCCTGTGGTCCCCGTCGTAACTCGAGAAGACCTGCCGCAACTCGAGAAAATCCAGGAGGTTCTCCCCTCCAGGCGAGATGAGGCCCATTTCCGCTGAGGCGTCTCCAGGCTGATCACACCTCACCTCTGGAACTTCGAAAGGGTCTTTCACACCCTTGGTGCAAATCAAGAAGTTCCCCGACATACCCGTCTCCACTCGAGAGGAATCACGAGGGTCCCGCCCACATCCAGAGGAGCCCCGTTTCCGCCTCGTAGCTCGAGATGAGGGATCCTTTCCCTGCTTCGTCGGGAAAGAGTTCCCGGCATTCCCGTCGCACCTCAAGAGGAGGCCCTCTCAACAGGAAGGGCGAGAGGAACTCCAGGGTCGTGCCACCATTCCAAGAGTCCCCCAGATGTCTCAGTCCATTCCAGAGGAACCTCTTTTCCCTTCACCGGCTCGTCTATCACGCCGAGGATCGACTCACACCAAGGTGGCACGTGGCACAGCCCTGTGGGAAAGCCTCGTGGGAAAGCCTCGAGGGACAGCCTCGAGGGAAAGCCACAGATCCCTTGATCCACGTGACAGGAAGCGTGACACGACTGCTGCAGCTCGGGAGGAAAGAGCACGTGCATGCCCCCAATCGAGACGAGGCCTGACTCCCCTGGGGAGACTCAGAAGCACCCCAAGATCCATGGCAACACTGGAGAGGAATCCTCAGGTTCCGGCCCCGACTCCACACAAGGACTGAGGCCCCGGCATGGACGGGAGAGGAATCCCGAGAGGTCCCCTAGCAACTCGCATGGGGACTGGCCTTTCCTGAGGCCACCAGAGCGGGTCCCTGTGGTCCCCGTCGTAACTCGAGAAGACCTGCCGCAACTCGATAAAATCCAGGAGGTTCTCCCCGCCAGGCGAGATGAGGCCCATTTCCGCTGAGGCGTCTCGAGGCTGATCATACCTCACCTCTGGAACTTCGAAAGGGTCCTTCACACCCTTGGTGCAAATCCAGAAGTTCCCCGACCTAGCCGTCTCCACTCGAGAGGAATCACGATGGTCCCGCCCACATCCAGAGGAGCCCCGTTTCCGCCTCGTAGCTTGAGATGTGGGGTCCTTTCCCTGCTTCGTCGGGAAAGAGTTCCCGGCGTTCCTGTCTCATCTCAAGAGGAGGCCCTCTCAACAGGAACGGCGAGAGGAACTCCAGGGTCGTGCCACCATGCCAAGAGTCCCCCAGATGTCTCAGTCCATTCCAGAGGAACCTCTTTTCCCTTCACCGGCTCGTCTTTCACGCCGAGGATCGACTCACACCAAGGTGGCACGTGGCACAGCCCTGTGGGAAAGCCTCGTGGGAAAGCCTCGAGGGACAGCCTCGAGGGAAAGCCACAGATCCCTTGATCCACGTGACAAGAAGCGTGACACTACTGCTGCAGCTCTAGAGGAAAGCGCACGTGCATGCCCCACCTCGAGACGAGGCCTGACTCCCCTGGGGAGACTCAGAAGTACCCCAAGATCCATGGCAACACTGGAGAGGAATCCTCAGGTTCCGGCCCCGACTCCACACAAGGACTGAGACCCTGGCATGGACGGGAGAGGAATCCCGAGAGGTCCCCTAGCAACTCGCATGGGTACTGGCCTTTCCTGAGGCCACCAGAGCGGGTCCCTGAGGTCACCGTCGTAACTCGAGAAGACCTGCCACAACTCGAGAAAATCCAGGAGGTTCTCCCCTCCAGGCGAGATGAGGCCCATTTCCGCTGAGGCGTCTCGAGGCTGATCACACCTCACCTCTGGAACTTCGAAAGGGTCCTTCACACCCTTGGTGCAAATCAAGAAGTTCCCCGACATACCCGTCTCCACTCGAGAGGAATCACGAGGGTCCCGCCCACATCCAGAGGAGCCCCGTTTCCGCCTCGTAGCTCGAGATGAGGGATCCTTTCCCTGCTTCGTCGGGAAAGAGTTCCCGGCGTTCCCGTCGCATCTCAAGAGGAGGCCCTCTCAACAGGAAGGGCGAGAGGAACTCCAGGGTCGTGCCACCATTCCAAGAGTCCCCCAGATGTCTCAGTCCATTCCAGAGGAACCTCTTTTCCCTTCACCGGCTCGTCTTTCACGCCGAGGATCGACTCACACCAAGGTGGCACGTGGCACAGCCCTGTGGGAAAGCCTCGTGGGAAAGCCTCGAGGGACAGCCTCAAGGGAAAGCCACAGATCCCTTGATCCAGGTGAAAGGAAGCGTGACACTACTGCTGCAGCTCGGGAGGAAAGCGCACGTGCATGCCCCCACTCGAGACGAGGCCTGACTCCCCTGGGGAGACTCAGAAGCACCCGAAGATCCATGGCAACACTGGAGAGGAATCCTCAGGTTCCGGCCCCGACTCCACACAAGGACTGAGGCCCCGGCATGGACGGGGGAGGAATCCCAAGAGGTCCCCTAGCAACTCGCATGGGGACTGGCCTTTCCTGAGGCCACCAGAGCGGGTCCCTGTGGTCCCCGTCGTAACTCGAGAAGACCTGCCGCAACTCGAGAAAATCCAGGAGGTTCTCCCCTCCAGGCGAGATGAGGCCCATTTCCGCTGAGGCGTCTCGAGGTTGATCACACCTCACCTCTGGAACTTCGAAAGGGTCCTTCACACCCTTGGTGCAAATCCAGAAGTTCCCCGACATACCCGTCTCCACTCGAGAGGAATCACGAGGGTCCCGCCCACATCCAGAGGAGCCCCGTTTCTGCCTCGTAGCTCGAGATGAGGGATCCTTTCCCTGCTTCGTCGGGAAAGAGTTCCCGGCGTTCCCGTCGCATCTCAAGAGGAGGCCCTCTCAACAGGAACGGCGAGAGGAACTCCAGGGTCGTGCCACCATTCCAAGAGTCCCCCAGATATCTCAGTCCATTCCAGAGGAACCTCTTTTCCCTTCACCGGCTCGTCTTTCACGCTGAGGATCGACACACACCAAGGTGGCACGTGGCGCAGCCCTGTGGGAAAGCCTCGTGGGAAAGCCTCGATGGACAGTCTCGAGGGAAAGCCACAAATCCCTTGATCCTCGTGAGAGGAAGCGTGACACTACTGCTGCAGCTCGGGAGGAAAGCGCACGTTCATGCCCCCACTCGAGACGAGGCCTGACTCCCCTGGGGAGACTCAGAAGCACCCCAAAATCCATGGCAACACTGGAGAGGAATCCTCAGGTTCCGGCCCCGACTCCACACAAGGACTGAGGCCCCGGCATGGACGGGAGAGGATCCCGAGAGGTCCCCTAGCAACTCGCATGGGGACTGGCCTTTCCTGAGACCACCAGAGCGGGTCCCTGTGGTCCCCGTCGTAACTCGAGAAGACCTGCCGCAACTCGAGAAAATCCAGGAGGTTCTCCCCTCCAGGCGAGATGAGGCCCATTTCCGCTGAGGCGTCTCCAGGCTGATCACACCTCACCTCTGGAACTTCGAAAGGGTCCTTCACACCCTTGGTGCAAATCAAGAAGTTCCCCGACATGCCCGTCTCCACTCGAGAGGAATCACGAGGGTCCCGCCCACATCCAGAGGAGCCCCGTTTCCGCCTCGTAGCTCGAGATGAGGGATCCTTTCCCTGCTTCGTCGGGAAAGAGTTCCCGGCATTCCCGTCGCACCTCAAGAGGAGGCCCTCTCAACAGGAACGGCGAGAGGAACTCCAGGGTCGTGCCACCATTCCAAGAGTCCCCCAGATGTCTCAGTCCATTCCAGAGGAACCTCTTTTCCCTTCACCGGCTCGTCTTTCACGCCGAGGATCGACTCACACCAAGGTGGCACGTGGCACAGCCCTGTGGGAAAGCCTCGTGGGAAAGCCTCGAGGGACAGCCTCGAAGGAAAGCCACAGATCCCTTGATCCACGTGACAGGAAGCGTGACACAACTGCTGCAGCTCGGGAGGAAAGCGCACGTGCATGCCCCACCTCGAGACGAGGCCTGACTCAGCTGGGTAGACTCAGAAGCACCCGAAGATCCATGGCAACACTGGAGAGGAATCCTCAGGTTCCGGCCCCGACTCCACACAAGGACTGAGACCCTGGCATGGACGGGAGAGGAATCCCGAGTGGTCCCCTAGCAACTCGCATGGGTACTGGCCTTTCCTGAGGCCACCAGAGCGGGTCCCTGAGGTCACCGTCGTAACTCGAGAAGACCTGCCACAACTCGAGAAAATCCAGGAGGTTCTCCCCTCCAGGCGAGATGAGGCCCATTTCCGCTGAGGCGTCTCGAGGCTGATCACACCTCACCTCTGGAACTTCGAAAGGGTCCTTCACACCCTTGGTGCAAATCAAGAAGTTCCCCGACATACCCGTCTCCACTCGAGAGGAATCACGAGGGTCCCGCCCACATCCAGAGGAGCCCCGTTTCCGCCTCGTAGCTCGAGATGAGGGATCCTTTCCCTGCTTCGTCGGGAAAGAGTTCCCGGCGTTCCCGTCGCATCTCAAGAGGAGGCCCTCTCAACAGGAAGGGCGAGAGGAACTCCAGGGTCGTGCCACCATTCCAAGAGTCCCCCAGATGTCTCAGTCCATTCCAGAGGAACCTCTTTTCCCTTCACCGGCTCGTCTTTCACGCCGAGGATCGACTCACACCAAGGTGGCACGTGGCACAGCCCTGTGGGAAAGCCTCGTGGGAAAGCCTCGAGGGACAGCCTCAAGGGAAAGCCACAGATCCCTTGATCCAGGTGAAAGGAAGCGTGACACTACTGCTGCAGCTCGGGAGGAAAGCGCACGTGCATGCCCCCACTCGAGACGAGGCCTGACTCCCCTGGGGAGACTCAGAAGCACCCCAAGATCCATGGCAACACTGGAGAGGAATCCTCAGGTTCCGGCCCCGACTCCACACAAGGACTGAGGCCCCGGCATGGACGGGGGAGGAATCCCAAGAGGTCCCCTAGCAACTCGCATGGGGACTGGCCTTTCCTGAGGCCACCAGAGCGTGTCCCTGTGGTCCCCGTCGTAACTCGAGAAGACCTGCCGCAACTCGAGAAAATCCAGGAGGTTCTCCCCTCCAGGCGAGATGAGGCCCATTTCCGCTGAGGCGTCTCGAGGTTGATCACACCTCACCTCTGGAACTTCGAAAGGGTCCTTCACACCCTTGGTGCAAATCAAGAAGTTCCCCGACATACCCGTCTCCACTCGAGAGGAATCACGAGGGTCCCGCCCACATCCAGAGGAGCCCCGTTTCCGCCTCGTAGCTCGAGATGAGGGATCCTTTCCCTGCTTCGTCGGGAAAGAGTTCCCGGCGTTCCCGTCGCATCTCAAGAGGAGGCCCTCTCAACAGGAACGGCGAGAGGAACTCCAGGGTCGTGCCACCATTCCAAGAGTCCCCCAGATGTCTCAGTCCATTCCAGAGGAACCTCTTTTCCCTTCACCGGCTCGTCTTTCACGCTGAGGATCGACACACACCAAGGTGGCACGTGGCGCAGCCCTGTGGGAAAGCCTCGTGGGAAAGCCTCGATGGACAGTCTCGAGGGAAAGCCACAAATCCCTTGATCCTCGTGAGAGGAAGCGTGACACTACTGCTGCAGCTCGGGAGGAAAGCGCACGTGCATGCCCCCACTCGAGACGAGGCCTGACTCCCCTGGGGAGACTCAGAAGCACCCCAAGATCCATGGAAACACTGGAGAGGAATCCTCAGGTTCCGGCCCCGACTCCACACAAGGACTGAGGCCCCGGCATGGACGGGAGAGGATCCCGAGAGGTCCCCTAGCAACTCGCATGGGGACTGGCCTTTCCTGAGGCCACCAGAGGGGGTCCCTGTGGTCCCCGTTGTAACTCGAGAAGACCTGCCGCAACTAGAGAATATCCAGGAGGTTCTCCCCTCCAGGCGAGATGAGGCCCATTTCCGCTGAGGAGTCTCGAGGCTGATCACACCTCACCTCTGGAACTTCGAAAGGGTCCTTCACACCCTTGGTGCAAATCAAGAAGTTCCCCGACATACCCGTCTCCACTCGAGAGGAATCACGAGGGTCCCGCCCACATCCAGAGGAGCCCGGTTTCCGCCTCGTAGCTCGAGATGAGGGATCCTTTCCCTGCTTCGTCGGGAAAGAGTTCCCGGCGTTCCCGTCGCATCTCAAGAGGAGGCCCTCTCAACAGGAACGGCGAGAGGAACTCCAGGGTCGTGCCACCATTCCAAGAGTACCCCCGATGTCTCAGTCCATTCCAGAGGAACCTCTTTTCCCTTCACCGGCTCGTCTTTCCCGCCGAGGATCGACTCACATCAAGGTGGCACGTGGCACAGTCCTGTGGGAAAGCCTCGTGGGAAAGCCTCGAGTGACAGCTTCGAGGGACAGCCTCGAGGGAAAGCCACAGATCCCTTGATCCACGTGACAGGAAGCGTGACACTACTGCTGCAGCTCGGGAGAAAAGCGCACGTGCATGCCCCCACTCGAGACGAGGCCTGACTCCCCTGGGGAGACTCAGAAGCACCCCAAGATCCATGGCAACACTGGAGAGGAATCGTCAGGTTCCGGCCCCGAATCCACAGAAGGACTGAGGCCCCGGCATGGATGGGAGAGGAATCCCGAGAGGTCCCCTAGCAACTCGCATGGGGACTGGCCTTTCCTGAGGCCACCATAGCGGGTCCCTGAGGTCCCCGTCGTAACTCGAGAAGACCTGCCGCAACTCGAGAAAATCCAGGAGGTTTTCCCCTCCAGGCGAGATGAGGCCCATTTCCGCTGAGGCGTCTCCAGGCTGATCACACCTCACCTCTGGAACTTCGAAAGGGTCCTTCACACCCTTGGTGCAAATCAAGAAGTTCCCCGACCTAGCCGTCTCCACTTGAGAGGAATCACGAGGGTCCCGCCCATATCCAGAGGAGCCCCGTTTCCGCCTCGTAGCTCGAGATGAAGGATCCTTTCCCTGCTTCGTCGGGAAAGAGTTCCCGGCGTTCCCGTCGCATCTCAAGAGGAGGCCCTCTCAACAGGAACGGCGAGAGGAAGTCCAGGGTCGTGCCACCATTCGAAGAGTCCCCCAAATGTCTCAGTCCATTCCAGAGGAACCTCTTTTCCCTTCACCGGCTCGTCTTTCCCGCCGAGGATCGACTCACACCAAGGTGGCACGTGGCACAGCCCTGTGGGAAAGCCTCGTAGGAAAGCCTCGAGGGACAGCCTCGAGGGAAAGCCTCAGATCCCTTGATCCACGTGACAGGAAGCGTGACACTACTGCTGCAGCTCGGGAGGAAAGCGCACGTGCATGCCCCCACTCGAGACGAGGCCTGACTCCCCTGGGGAGACTCAGAAGCACCCCAAGATCCATGGCAACACTGGAGAGGAATCCTCAGGTTCCGGCCCCGACTCCACACAAGGACTGAGGGCCCGGCATGGACGGGAGAGGAATCCCGAGAGGTCCCCTAGCAACTCGCATGGGGACTGGCCTTTTCTGAGGCCACCAGAGGGGGTCCCTGTGGTTCCCGTCGTAACTCGAGAATTCCTGCCACAACTCGAGAAAATCCAGGAGGTTCTCCCCTCCAGGCGAGATGAGGCCCATTTCCGCTGAGGCGTCTCGAAGCTGATCACACCTCACCTCTGGAACTTCGAAAGGGTCCTTCACACCCTTGGTGCAAATCAAGAAGTTCCCCGACATACCCGTCTCCACTCGAGAGGAATCACGAGGGTCCCGCCCACATCCAGAGGAGCCCCGTTTCAGCCTCGTAGCTCGAGATGAGGGATCCTTTCCCTGCTTCGTCTGGAAAGAGTTCCCGGCGTTCCCGTCGCATCTCAAGAGGAGGCCCTCTCAACAGGAACGGCGAGAGGAACTCCAGGGTCGTGCCACCATTCCAAGAGTCCCCCAGATGTCTCAGTCCATTCCAGAGGAACCTCTTTTCCCTTCACCGGCTCGTCTTTCACGCTGAGGATCGACACACACCAAGGTGGCACGTGGCGCAGCCCTGTGGGAAAGCCTCGTGGGAAAGCCTCGAGGGACAGCTTCGAGGGACAGCCTCGAAGGAAAGCCACAGATCCCTTGATCCACGTGACAGGAAGCGTGACACTACTGCTGCAGCTCGGGAGAAAAGCGCACGTGCATGCCCCCACTCGAGACGAGGCCTGACTCCCCTGGGGAGACTCAGAAGCACCCCAAGATCCATGGCAACACTGGAGAGGAATCGTCAGGTTCCGGCCCCGACTCCACACAAGGACAGAGGCCCCGGCATGGATGGGAGAGGAATCCCAAGAGGTCCCCTAGCAACTCGCATGGGGACTGGCCTTTCCTGAGGCCACCATAGCGGGTCCCTGAGGTCCCCGTCGTAACTCGAGCAGACCTGCCGCAACTCGAGAAAATCCAGGAGGTTCTCCCCTCCAGGCGAGATGAGGCCCATTTCCGCTGAGGCGTCTCCAGGCTGATCACACCTCACCTCTGGAACTTCGAAAGGGTCGTTCACACCCTTGGTGCAAATCAAGAAGTTCCCCGACCTAGCCGTCTCCACTTGAGAGGAATCACGAGGGTCCCGCCCATATCCAGAGGAGCCCCGTTTCCGCCTCGTAGCTCGAGATGAAGGATCCTTTCCCTGCTTCGTCGGGAAAGAGTTCCCGGCGTTCCCGTCGCATCTCAAGAGGAGGCCCTCTCAACAGGAACGGCGAGAGGAAGTCCAGGGTCGTGCCACCATTCGAAGAGTCCCCCAAATGTCTCAGTCCATTCCAGAGGAACCTCTTTTCCCTTCACCGGCTCGGCTTTCCCGCCGAGGATCGACTCACACCAAGGTGGCACGTGGCACAGCCTTGTGGGAAAGCCTCGTAGGAAAGCCTCGAGGGACAGCCTCGAGGGAAAGCCACAGATCCCTTGATCCACGTGACAGGAAGCGTGACACTACTGCTGCAGCTCGGGAGGAAAGCGCACGTGCATGCCCCCACTCGAGACGAGGCCTGACTCCCCTGGGGAGACTCAGAAAGACCCCAAGATCCATGGCAACACTGGAGAGGAATCCTCAGGTTCCGGCCCCGACTCCACACAAGGACTGAGGCCCCGGCATGGACGGGAGAGGAATCCCGAGAGGTCCCCTAGCCACTCGCATGGGGACTGGCCTTTCCTGAGGCCACCAGAGCGGGTCCCTGAGGTCCCCGTCGTAACTCGAGAAGACCTGCCGCAACTCGAGAAAATCCAGGAGGTTCTCCCCTCCTGGCGAGATGAGGCCCATTTCCGCTGAGGCGTCTCGAGGCTGATCACACCTCACCTCTGGAACTTCGAAAGGGTCCTTCACACCCTTGGTGCAAATCAAGAAGTTCCCCGACATACCCGTCTCCACTCGAGAGGAATCACGAGGGTCCCGCCCACATCCAGAGGAGCCCCGTTTCCGCCTCGTAGCTCGAGATGAGGGATCCTTTCCCTGCTTCGTCGGGAAAGAGTTCCCGGCGTTCCCGTCGCATCTCAAGAGGAGGCCCTCTCAACAGGAACGGCGAGAGGAACTCCAGGGTCGTGCCACCATTCCAAGAGTCCCCCAGATGTCTCAGTCCATTCCAGAGGAACCTCTTTTCCCTTCACCGGCTCGTCTTTCACGCCGAGGATCGACACACACCAAGGTGGCACGTGGCGCAGCCCTGTGGGAAAGCCTCGTGGGAAAGCCTCGATGGACAGCCTCGAGGGAAAGCCACAGATCCCTTGATCCACGTGACAGGAAGCGTGACACTACTGCTGCAGCTCGGGAGGAAAGCGCACGTGCATGCCCCCACTCGAGACGAGGCCTGACTCCCCTGGGGAGACTCAGAAGCATCCCAAGATCCATGGCAACACTGGAGAGGAATCCTCAGGTTCCGGCCCCGACTCCACACAAGGACTGAGGCCCCGGCATGGACGGGAGAGGAATCCCGAGAGGTCCCCTAGCCACTCGCATGGGGCCTGGCCTTTCCTGAGGCCACCAGAGCGGGTCCCTGAGGTCCCCGTCGTAACTCGAGAAGACCTGCCGCAACTCGAGAAAATCCAGGAGGTTCTCCCCTCCTGGCGAGATGAGGCCCATTTCCACTGAGGCCTCTCCAGGCTGATCACACCTCACCTCTGGAACTTCGACAGGGTCCTTCACACCCTTGGTGCAAATCAAGAAGTTCCCCGACCTAGCCGTCTCCACTTGAGAGGAATCACGAGGGTCCCGCCCATATCCAGAGGAACCCCGTTTCCGCCTCGTAGCTCGAGATGAAGGATCCTGTCCCTGCTTCGTCGGGAAAGAGTTCCCGGCGTTCCCGTCGCATCTCAAGAGGAGGCCCTCTCAACAGGAACGGCGAGAGGAACTCCAGGGTCGTGCCACCATTCCAAGAGTCCCCCAGATGTCTCAGTCCATTCCAGAGGAACCTCTTTTCCCTTCACCGGCTCATCTTTCACGCCGAGGATCGACTCCCTCCAAGGTGGCACGTGGCACAGCCCTGTGGGAAAGCCTCGTGGGAAAGCCTCGAGGGACAGCCTCGAGGGAAAGCCACAGATCCCTTGATCCACGTGACAGGAAGCGTGACACTACTGCTGCAGCTCGGGAGGAAAGCGCACGTGCATGCCCCCACTCGAGACGAGGCCTGACTCCCCTGGGGAGACTCAGAAGCATCCCAAGATCCACGGCAACACTGGAGAGGAATCCTCAGGTTCCGGAACCGACTCCACACAAGGACTGAGGCCCCAGCATGGACGGGAGAGGAATCCCGAGAGGTCCCCTAGCAACTTGCATGGGGACTGGCCTTTCCTGAGGCCACCAGAGGGGGTCCCTGTGGTTCCCGTCGTAACTCGAGAATTCCTGCCACAACTCGAGAAAATCCAGGAGGTTCTCCCCTCCAGGCGAGATGAGGCCCATTTCCGCTGAGGCGTCTCGAAGCTGATCACACCTCACCTCTGGAACTTCGAAAGGGTCCTTCACACCCTTGGTGCAAATCAAGAAGTTCCCCGACATACCCGTCTCCACTCGAGAGGAATCACGAGGGTCCCGCCCACATCCAGAGGAGCCCCGTTTCAGCCTCGTAGCTCGAGATGAGGGATCCTTTCCCTGCTTCGTCGGGAAAGAGTTCCCGGCGTTCCCGTCGCATCTCAAGAGGAGGCCCTCTCAACAGGAACGGCGAGAGGAACTCCAGGGTCGTGCCACCATTCCAAGAGTCCCCCAGATGTCTCAGTCCATTCCAGAGGAACCTCTTTTCCCTTCACCGGCTCGTCTTTCACGCCGAGGATCGACTCACACCAAGGTGGCACGTGGCGCAGCCCTGTGGGAAAGCCTCGTGGGAAAGCCTCGAGGGACAGTCTCGAGGGAAAGCCACAAATCCCTTGATCCTCGTGAGAGGAAGCGTGACACTACTGCTGCAGCTCGGGAGGAAAGCGCACGTGCATGCCCCCACTCGAGACGAGGCCTGACTCCCCTGGGGAGACTCAGAAGCACCCCAAGATCCATGGAAACACTGGAGAGGAATCCTCAGGTTCCGGCCCCGACTCCACACAAGGACTGAGGCCCCGGCATGGACGGGAGAGGATCCCGAGAGGTCCCCTAGCAACTCGCATGGGGACTGGCCTTTCCTGAGGCCACCAGAGGGGGTCCCTGTGGTCCCCATTGTAACTCGAGAAGACCTGCCGCAACTAGAGAATATCCAGGAGGTTCTCCCCTCCAGGCGAGATGAGGCCCATTTCCGCTGAGGAGTCTCGAGGCTGATCACACCTCACCTCTGGAACTTCGAAAGGGTCCTTCACACCCTTGGTGCAAATCAAGAAGTTCCCCGACATACCCGTCTCCACTCGAGAGGAATCACGAGGGTCCCGCCCACATCCAGAGGAGCCCGGTTTCCGCCTCGTAGCTCGAGATGAGGGATCCTTTCCCTGCTTCGTCGGGAAAGAGTTCCCGGCGTTCCCGTCGCATCTCAAGAGGAGGCCCTCTCAACAGGAACGGCGAGAGGAACTCCAGGGTCGTGCCACCATTCCAAGAGTACCCCCGATGTCTCAGTCCATTCCAGAGGAACCTCTTTTCCCTTCACCGGCTCGTCTTTCCCGCCGAGGATCGACTCACATCAAGGTGGCACGTGGCACAGTCCTGTGGGAAAGCCTCGTGGGAAAGCCTCGAGTGACAGCTTCGAGGGACAGCCTCGAGGGAAAGCCACAGATCCCTTGATCCACGTGACAGGAAGCGTGACACTACTGCTGCAGCTCGGGAGAAAAGCGCACGTGCATGCCCCCACTCGAGACGAGGCCTGACTCCCCTGGGGAGACTCAGAAGCACCCCAAGATCCATGGCAACACTGGAGAGGAATCGTCAGGTTCCGGCCCCGAATCCACAGAAGGACTGAGGCCCCGGCATGGATGGGAGAGGAATCCCGAGAGGTCCCCTAGCAACTCGCATGGGGACTGGCCTTTCCTGAGGCCACCATAGCGGGTCCCTGAGGTCCCCGTCGTAACTCGAGAAGACCTGCCGCAACTCGAGAAAATCCAGGAGGTTTTCCCCTCCAGGCGAGATGAGGCCCATTTCCGCTGAGGCGTCTCCAGGCTGATCACACCTCACCTCTGGAACTTCGAAAGGGTCCTTCACACCCTTGGTGCAAATCAAGAAGTTCCCCGACCTAGCCGTCTCCACTTGAGAGGAATCACGAGGGTCCCGCCCATATCCAGAGGAGCCCCGTTTCCGCCTCGTAGCTCGAGATGAAGGATCCTTTCCCTGCTTCGTCGGGAAAGAGTTCCCGGCGTTCCCGTCGCATCTCAAGAGGAGGCCCTCTCAACAGGAACGGCGAGAGGAAGTCCAGGGTCGTGCCACCATTCGAAGAGTCCCCCAAATGTCTCAGTCCATTCCAGAGGAACCTCTTTTCCCTTCACCGGCTCGTCTTTCCCGCCGAGGATCGACTCACACCAAGGTGGCACGTGGCACAGCCCTGTGGGAAAGCCTCGTAGGAAAGCCTCGAGGGACAGCCTCGAGGGAAAGCCTCAGATCCCTTGATCCACGTGACAGGAAGCGTGACACTACTGCTGCAGCTCGGGAGGAAAGCGCACGTGCATGCCCCCACTCGAGACGAGGCCTGACTCCCCTGGGGAGACTCAGAAGCACCCCAAGATCCATGGCAACACTGGAGAGGAATCCTCAGGTTCCGGCCCCGACTCCACACAAGGACTGAGGGCCCGGCATGGACGGGAGAGGAATCCCGAGAGGTCCCCTAGCAACTCGCATGGGGACTGGCCTTTCCTGAGGCCACCAGAGGGGGTCCCTGTGGTTCCCGTCGTAACTCGAGAATTCCTGCCACAACTCGAGAAAATCCAGGAGGTTCTCCCCTCCAGGCGAGATGAGGCCCATTTCCGCTGAGGCGTCTCGAAGCTGATCACACCTCACCTCTGGAACTTCGAAAGGGTCCTTCACACCCTTGGTGCAAATCAAGAAGTTCCCCGACATACCCGTCTCCACTCGAGAGGAATCACGAGGGTCCCGCCCACATCCAGAGGAGCCCCGTTTCAGCCTCGTAGCTCGAGATGAGGGATCCTTTCCCTGCTTCGTCGGGAAAGAGTTCCCGGCGTTCCCGTCGCATCTCAAGAGGAGGCCCTCTCAACAGGAACGGCGAGAGGAACTCCAGGGTCGTGCCACCATTCCAAGAGTCCTCCAGATGTCTCAGTCCATTCCAGAGGAACCTCTTTTCCCTTCACCGGCTCGTCTTTCACGCTGAGGATCGACACACACCAAGGTGGCACGTGGCGCAGCCCTGTGGGAAAGCCTCGTGGGAAAGCCTCGAGGGACAGCTTCGAGGGACAGCCTCGAAGGAAAGCCACAGATCCCTTGATCCACGTGACAGGAAGCGTGACACTACTGCTGCAGCTCGGGAGAAAAGCGCACGTGCATGCCCCCACTCGAGACGAGGCCTGACTCCCCTGGGGAGACTCAGAAGCACCCCAAGATCCATGGCAACACTGGAGAGGAATCGTCAGGTTCCGGCCCCGACTCCACACAAGGACTGAGGCCCCGGCATGGATGGGAGAGGAATCCCAAGAGGTCCCCTAGCAACTCGCATGGGGACTGGCCTTTCCTGAGGCCACCATAGCGGGTCCCTGAGGTCCCCGTCGTAACTCGAGCAGACCTGCCGCAACTCGAGAAAATCCAGGAGGTTCTCCCCTCCAGGCGAGATGAGGCCCATTTCCGATGAGGCGTCTCCAGGCTGATCACACCTCACCTCTGGAACTTCGAAAGGGTCGTTCACACCCTTGGTGCAAATCAAGAAGTTCCCCGACCTAGCCGTCTCCACTTGAGAGGAATCACGAGGGTCCCGCCCATATCCAGAGGAGCCCCGTTTCCGCCTCGTAGCTCGAGATGAAGGATCCTTTCCCTGCTTCGTCGGGAAAGAGTTCCCGGCGTTCCCGTCGCATCTCAAGAGGAGGCCCTCTCAACAGGAACGGCGAGAGGAAGTCCAGGGTCGTGCCACCATTCGAAGAGTCCCCCAAATGTCTCAGTCCATTCCAGAGGAACCTCTTTTCCCTTCACCGGCTCGTCTTTCCCGCCGAGGATCGACTCACACCAAGGTGGCACGTGGCACAGCCCTGTGGGAGAGCCTCGTAGGAAAGCCTCGAGGGACAGCCTCGAGGGAAAGCCACAGATCCCTTGATCCACGTGACAGGAAGCGTGACACTACTGCTGCAGCTCGGGAGGAAAGCGCACGTGCATGCCCCCACTCGAGACGAGGCCTGACTCCCCTGGGGAGACTCAGAAGCACCCCAAGATCCATGGCAACACTGGAGAGGAATCCTCAGGTTCCGGCCCCGACTCCACACAAGGACTGAGGCCCCGGCATGGACGGGAGAGGAATCCCGAGAGGTCCCCCAGCCACTCGCATGGGGACTGGCCTTTCCTGAGGCCACCAGAGCGGGTCCCTGAGGTCTCCGTCGTAACTCGAGAAGACCTGCCGCAACTCGAGAAAATCCAGGAGGTTCTCCCCTCCTGGCGAGATGAGGCCCATTTCCGCTGAGGCGTCTCCAGGCTGATCACACCTCACCTCTGGAACTTCGAAAGGGTCCTTCACACCCTTGGTGCAAATCAAGAAGTTCCCCGACATACCCGTCTCCACTCGAGAGGAATCACGAGGGTCCCGCCCACATCCAGAGGAGCCCCGTTTCCGCCTCGTAGCTCGAGATGAGGGATCCTTTCCCTGCTTCGTCGGGAAAGAGTTCCCGGCGTTCCCGTCGCATGTCAAAAGGAGGCCCTCTCAACAGGAACGGCGAGAAGAACTCCAGGGTCGTGCCACCATTCCAAGAATCCCCCAGATGTCTCAGTCCATTCCAGAGGAACCTCTTTTCCCTTCACCGGCTCGTCTTTCACGCCGAGGATCGACTCACACCAAGGTGGCACGTGGCGCAGCCCTGTGGGAAAGCCTCGTGGGAAAGCCTCGATGGACAGCCTCGAGGGAAAGCCACAGATCCCTTGATCCACGTGACAGGAAGCGTGACACTACTGCTGCAGCTCGGGAGGAAAGCGCACGTGCATGCCCCCACTCGAGACGAGGCCTGACTCCCCTGGGGAGACTCAGAAACATCCCAAGATCCATGGCAACACTGGAGAGGAATCCTCAGGTTCCGGCCCCGACTCCACACAAGGACTGAGGCCCCGGCATGGACGGGAGAGGAATCCCGAGAGGTCCCCTAGCCACTCGCATGGGGCCTGGCCTTTCCTGAGGCCACCAGAGCGGGTCCCTGAGGTCCCCGTCGTAACTCGAGAAGACCTGCCGCAACTCGTGAAAATCCAGGAGGTTCTCCCCTCCTGGCGAGATGAGGCCCATTTCCACTGAGGCGTCTCCAGGCTGATCACACCTCACCTCTGGAACTTCGAAAGGGTCCTTCACACCCTTGGTGCAAATCAAGAAGTTCCCCGACATACCGGTCTCCACTTGAGAGGAATCACGAGGGTCCCGCCCATATCCAGAGGAACCCCGTTTCCGCCTCGTAGCTCGAGATGAAGGATCCTGTCCCTGCTTCGTCGGGAAAGAGTTCCCGGCGTTCCCGTCGCATCTCAAGAGGAGGCCCTCTCAACAGGAACGGCGAGAGGAACTCCAGGGTCGTGCCACCATTCCAAGAGTCCCCCAGATGTCTCAGTCCATTCCAGAGGAACCTCTTTTCCCTTCACCGGCTCATCTTTCACGCCGAGGATCGACTCCCTCCAAGGTGGCACGTGGCACAGCCCTGTGGGAAAGCCTCGTGGGAAAGCCTCGAGGGACAGCCTCGAGGGAAAGCCACAGATCCCTTGATCCACGTGACAGGAAGCGTGACACTACTGCTGCAACTCGGGAGGAAAGCGCACGTGCATGCCCCCACTCGAGACGAGGCCTGACTCCCCTGGGGAGACTCAGAAGCATCCCAAGATCCATGGCAACACTGGAGAGGAATCCTCAGGTTCCGGAACCGACTCCACACAAGGACTGAGGCCCCAGCATGGACGGGAGAGGAATCCCGAGAGGTCCCCTAGCAACTTGCATGGGGACTGGCCTTTCCTGAGGCCACCAGAGGGGGTCCTGTGGTTCCCGTCGTAACTCGAGAATTCCTGCCACAACTCGAGAAAATCCAGGAGGTTCTCCCCTCCAGGCGAGATGAGGCCCATTTCCGCTGAGGCGTCTCGAAGCTGATCACACCTCACCTCTGGAACTTCGAAAGGGTCCTTCACACCCTTGGTGCAAATCAAGAAGTTCCCCGACATACCCGTCTCCACTCGAGAGGAATCACGAGGGTCCCGCCCACATCCAGAGGAGCCCCGTTTCAGCCTCGTAGCTCGAGATGAGGGATCCTTTCCCTGCTTCGTCGGGAAAGAGTTCCCGGCGTTCCCGTCGCATCTCAAGAGGAGGCCCTCTCAACAGGAACGGCGAGAGGAACTCCAGGGTCGTGCCACCATTCCAAGAGTCCCCCAGATGTCTCAGTCCATTCCAGAGGAACCTCTTTTCCCTTCACCGGCTCGTCTTTCACGCTGAGGATCGACACACACCAAGGTGGCACGTGGCGCAGCCCTGTGGGAAAGCCTCGTGGGAAAGCCTCGAGGGACAGCTTCGAGGGACAGCCTCGAAGGAAAGCCACAGATCCCTTGATCCACGTGACAGGAAGCGTGACACTACTGCTGCAGCTCGGGAGAAAAGCGCACGTGCATGCCCCCACTCGAGACGAGGCCTGACTCCCCTGGGGAGACTCAGAAGCACCCCAAGATCCATGGCAACACTGGAGAGGAATCGTCAGGTTCCGGCCCCGACTCCACACAAGGACTGAGGCCCCGGCATGGATGGGAGAGGAATCCCAAGAGGTCCCCTAGCAACTCGCATGGGGACTGGCCTTTCCTGAGGCCACCATAGCGGGTCCCTGAGGTCCCCGTCGTAACTCGAGCAGACCTGCCGCAACTCGAGAAAATCCAGGAGGTTCTCCCCTCCAGGCGAGATGAGGCCCATTTCCGCTGAGGCGTCTCCAGGCTGATCACACCTCACCTCTGGAACTTCGAAAGGGTCGTTCACACCCTTGGTGCAAATCAAGAAGTTCCCCGACCTAGCCGTCTCCACTTGAGAGGAATCACGAGGGTCCCGCCCATATCCAGAGGAGCCCCGTTTCCGCCTCGTAGCTCGAGATGAAGGATCCTTTCCCTGCTTCGTCGGGAAAGAGTTCCCGGCGTTCCCGTCGCATCTCAAGAGGAGGCCCTCTCAACAGGAACGGCGAGAGGAAGTCCAGGGTCGTGCCACCATTCGAAGAGTCCCCCAAATGTCTCAGTCCATTCCAGAGGAACCTCTTTTCCCTTCACCGGCTCGTCTTTCCCGCCGAGGATCGACTCACACCAAGGTGGCACGTGGCACAGCCCTGTGGGAAAGCCTCGTAGGAAAGCCTCGAGGGACAGCCTCGAGGGAAAGCCACAGATACCTTGATCCACGTGACAGGAAGCGTGACACTACTGCTGCAGCTCGGGAGGAAAGCGCACGTGCATGCCCCCACTCGAGACGAGGCCTGACTCCCCTGGGGAGACTCAGAAAGACCCCAAGATCCATAGCAACACTGGAGAGGAATCCTCAGGTTCCGGCCCCGACTCCACACAAGGACTGAGGCCCCGGCATGGACGGGAGAGGAATCCCGAGAGGTCCCCTAGCCACTCGCATGGGGACTGGCCTTTCCTGAGGCCACCAGAGCGGGTCCCTGAGTTCCCCGTCGTAACTCGAGAAGACCTGCCGCAACTCGAGAAAATCCAGGAGGTTCTCCCCTCCTGGCGAGATGAGGCCCATTTCCGCTGAGGCGTCTCGAGGCTGATCACACCTCACCTCTGGAACTTCGAAAGGGTCCTTCACACCCTTGGTGCAAATCAAGAAGTTCCCCGACATACCCGTCTCCACTCGAGAGGAATCACGAGGGTCCCGCCCACATCCAGAGGAGCCCCGTTTCCGCCTCGTAGCTCGAGATGAGGGATCCTTTCCCTGCTTCGTCGGGAAAGAGTTCCCGGCGTTCCCGTCGCATCTCAAGAGGAGGCCCTCTCAACAGGAACGGCGAGAGGAACTCCAGGGTCGTGCCACCATTCCAAGAGTCCCCCAGATGTCTCAGTCCATTCCAGAGGAACCTCTTTTCCCTTCACCGGCTCGTCTTTCACGCCGAGGATCGACTCACACCAAGGTGGCACGTGGCACAGCCCTGTGGGAAAGCCTCGTGGGAAAGCCTCGAGGGACAGCCTCGAGGGAAAGCCACAGATCCCTTGATCCACGTGACAGGAAGCGTGACACTACTGCTGCAGCTCGGGAGGAAAGCGCACGTGCATGCCCCCACACGAGACGAGGCCTGACTCCCCTGGGGAGACTCAGAAGCACCCCAAGATCCATGGCAACACTGGAGAGGAATCGTCAGGTTCCGGCCCCGACTCCACACAAGGACTGAGGCCCCGGCATGGACGGGAGAGGAATCCCGAGAGGTCCCCTAACAACTCGCATGGGGACTGGCCTTTCCTGTGGCCACCAGAGCGGGTCCCTGAGGTCCCCGTCGTAACTCGAGAAGACCTGCCGCAACTCGACAAAATCCAGGAGGTTCTCCCCTCCAGGCGTGATGAGGCCCATTTCCGCTGAGGCGTCTCGAGGCTGATCACACCTCACCTCTGGAACTTCGAAAGGGTCCTTCACACCCTTGGTGCAAATCAAGAAGTTCCCCGACATACCCGTCTCCACTCGAGAGGAATCACGAGGGTCCCGCCCACATCCAGAGGAGCCCCGTTTCCGCCTCGTTGCTCGAGATGAGGGATCGTTTCCCTGCTTCGTCGGGAAAGAGTTCCCGGCATTCCCGTCGCACCTCAAGAGGAGGCCCTCTCAACAGGAAGGGCGAGAGGAACTCCAGGGTCGTGCCACCATTCCAAGAGTCCTCCAGATGTCTCAGTCCATTCCAGAGGAACCTCTTTTCCCTTCACCGGCTCGTTTTTCACGCCGAGGATCGACTCACACCAAGGTGGCACGTGGCACAGCCCTGTGGGAAAGCCTCGTGGGAAAGCCTCGAGGGACAGCCTCGAAGGAAAGCCACAGATCCCTTGATCCACGTGACAGGAAGCGTGACACAACTGCTGCAGCTCGGGAGGAAAGCGCACGTGCATGCCCCACCTCGAGACGAGGCCTGACTCCGCTGGGGAGACTCAGAAGCACCCGAAGATCCATGGCAACACTGGAGAGGAATCCTCAGGTTCCGGCCCCGACTCCACACAAGGACTGAGGCCCCGGCATGGACGGGAGAGGAATCCCGAGAGGTCCCCTAGCAACTCGCATGGGGACTGGCCTTTCCTGAGGCCACCAGAGCGGGTCCCTGAGGTCCCCGTCGTAACTCGAGAAGACCTGCCGCAACTCGAGAAAATCCAGGAGGTTCTCCCTTCAAGACGAGATGAGGCCCATTTCCGCTGAGGCGTCTCGAGGCTGATCACATCTCACCTCTGGAACTTTGAAAGGGTCCTTCACACCCTTGGTGCAAATCAAGAAGTTCCCCGACATACCCGTCTCCACTCGAGAGGAATCACGAGGGTCCCGCCCACATCCAGAGGAGCCCCGTTTCCGCCTCGTAGCTCGTGATGAGGGATCCTTTCCCTGCTTCGTCGGGAAAGAGTTCCCGGCGTTCCCGTCGCATCTCAAGAGGAGGCCCTCTCAACAGGAAGGGCGAGAGGAACTCCAGGGTCGTGCCACCATTCCAAGAGTCCCCCAGATGTCTCAGTCCATTCCAGAGGAACCTCTTTTCCCTTCACCGGCTCGTCTTTCACGCCGAGGATCGACTCACACCAAGGTGGCACGTGGCACAGCCCTGTGGGAAAGCCTCGTGGGAAAGCCTCGAGGGACAGCCTCGAGGGAAAGCCACAGATCCCTTGATCCAGGTGAAAGGAAGCGTGACACTACTGCTGCAGCTCGGGAGGAAAGCGCACGTGCATGCCCCCACTCGAGACGAGGCCTGACTCCCCTGGGGAGACTCAGAAGCACCCCAAGATCCATGGCAACACTGGAGAGGAATCCTCAGGTTCCGGCCCCGACTCCACACAAGGACTGAGGCCCCGGCATGGACGGGGGAGGAATCCCAAGAGGTCCCCTAGCAACTCGCATGGGGACTGGCCTTTCCTGAGGCCACCAGAGCGGGACCCTGTGGTCCCCGTCGTAACTCGAGAAGACCTGCCGCAACTGGAGAAAATCCAGGAGGTTCTCCCCTCCAGGCGAGATGAGGCCCATTTCCGCTGAGGCGTCTCCAGGCTGATCACAACTCACCTCTGCAACTTCGAAAGGGTCCTTCACACCCTTGGTGCAAATCAAGAAGTTCCCCGACATACCCGTCTCCACTCGAGAGGAATCACGAGGGTCCCGCCCACATCCAGAGGAGCCCCGTTTCCGCCTCGTAGCTCGAGATGAGGGATCCTTTCCCTGCTTCGTCGGGAAAGAGTTCCCGGCATTCCCGTCGCACCTCAAGAGGAGGCCCTCTCAACAGGAACGGCGAGAGGAACTACAGGGTCGTGCCACCATTCCAAGAGTCCCCCAGATGTCTCAGTCCATTCCAGAGGAACCTCTTTTCCCTTCACCGGCTCGTCTTTCACGCCGAGGATCGACTCACACCAAGGTGGCACGTGGCACAGCCCTGTGGGAAAGCCTCGTGGGAAAGCCTCGAGGGACAGCCTCGAAGGAAAGCCACAGATCCCTTGATCCACGTGACAGGAAGCGTGACACAACTGCTGCAGCTCGGGAGGAAAGCGCACGTGCATGCCCCACCTCGAGACGAGGCCTGACTCCGCTGGGGAGACTCAGAAGCACCCGAAGATCCATGGCAACACTGGAGAGGAATCCTCAGGTTCCGGCCCCGACTCCACACAAGGACTGAGGCCCCGGCATGGACGGGAGAGGAATCCCGAGAGGTCCCCTAGCAACTCGCATGGGGACTGGCCTTTCCTGAGGCCACCAGAGCGGGTCCCTGAGGTCCCCGTCGTAACTCGAGAAGACCTGCCGCAACTCGAGAAAATCCAGGAGGTTCTCCCTTCAAGGCGAGATGAGGCCCATTTCCGCTGAGGCGTCTCGAGGCTGATCACACCTCACCTCTGGAACTTTGAAAGGGTCCTTCACACCCTTGGTGCAAATCAAGAAGTTCCCCGACATACCCGTCTCCACTCGAGAGGAATCACGAGGGTCCCGCCCACATCCAGAGGAGCCCCGTTTCCGCCTCGTAGCTCGTGATGAGGGATCCTTTCCCTGCTTCGTCGGGAAAGAGTTCCCGGCGTTCCCGTCGCATCTCAAGAGGAGGCCCTCTCAACAGGAAGGGCGAGAGGAACTCCAGGGTCGTGCCACCATTCCAAGAGTCCCCCAGATGTCTCAGTCCATTCCAGAGGAACCTCTTTTCCCTTCACCGGCTCTTCTTTCACGCCGAGGATCGACTCACAACAAGGTGGCATGTGGCACAGCCCTGTGGGAAAGCCTCGTGGAAAAGCCTCGAGGGACAGCCTCGAGGGAAAGCCACAGATCCCTTGATCCACGTGACAGGAAGCGTGACACGACTGCTGCAGCTCGGGAGGAAAGAGCACGTGCATGCCCCCAATCGAGACGAGGCCTGACTCCCCTGGGGAGTCTCAGAAGCACCCCAAGATCCATGGCAACACTGGAGAGGAATCCTCAGGTTCCGGCCCCGACTCCACACAAGGACTGAGGCCCCGGCATGGACGGGAGAGGAATCCCGAGAGGTCCCCTAGCAACTCGCATGTGGACTGGCCTTTCCTGAGGCCACCAGAGCGGGTCCCTGAGGTCCCCGTCGTAACTTGAGAAGACCTGCCACAACTCGAGAAAATCCAGGAGGTTCTCCCCTCCAGGCGAGATGAGGCCCATTTCCGCTGAGGCGTCTCGAGGCTGATCACACCTCACCTCTGGAACTTCGAAAGGGTCCTTCACACCCTTGGTGCAAATCAAGAAGTTCCCCGACATACCCGTCTCCACTCGAGAGGAATCACGAGGGTCCCGCCCACATCCAGAGGAGCCCCGTTTCCGCCTCGTAGCTCGAGATGAGGGATCGTTTCCCTGCTTCGTCGGGAAAGAGTTCCCGGCATTCCCGTCGCACCTCAAGAGGAGGCCCTCTCAACAGGAAGGGCGAGAGGAACTCCAGGGTCGTGCCACCATTCCAAGAGTCCTCCAGATGTCTCAGTCCATTCCAGAGGAACCTCTTTTCCCTTCACCGGCTCGTTTTTCACGCCGAGGATCGACTCACACCAAGGTGGCACGTGGCACAGCCCTGTGGGAAAGCCTCGTGGGAAAGCCTCGAGGGACAGCCTCGAAGGAAAGCCACAGATCCCTTGATCCACGTGACAGGAAGCGTGACACAACTGCTGCAGCTCGGGAGGAAAGCGCACGTGCATGCCCCACCTCGAGACGAGGCCTGACTCCGCTGGGGAGACTCAGAAGCACCCGAAGATCCATGGCAACACTGGAGAGGAATCCTCAGGTTCCGGCCCCGACTCCACACAAGGACTGAGGCCCCGGCATGGACGGGAGAGGAATCCCGAGAGGTCCCCTAGCAACTCGCATGGGGACTGGCCTTTCCTGAGGCCACCAGAGCGGGTCCCTGAGGTCCCCGTCGTAACTCGAGAAGACCTGCCGCAACTCGAGAAAATCCAGGAGGTTCTCCCTTCAAGACGAGATGAGGCCCATTTCCGCTGAGGCGTCTCGAGGCTGATCACACCTCACCTCTGGAACTTTGAAAGGGTCCTTCACACCCTTGGTGCAAATCAAGAAGTTCCCCGACATACCCGTCTCCACTCGAGAGGAATCACGAGGGTCCCGCCCACATCCAGAGGAGCCCCGTTTCCGCCTCGTAGCTCGTGATGAGGGATCCTTTCCCTGCTTCGTCGGGAAAGAGTTCCCGGCGTTCCCGTCGCATCTCAAGAGGAGGCCCTCTCAACAGGAAGGGCGAGAGGAACTCCAGGGTCGTGCCACCATTCCAAGAGTCCCCCAGATGTCTCAGTCCATTCCAGAGGAACCTCTTTTCCCTTCACCGGCTCGTCTTTCACGCCGAGGATCGACTCACACCAAGGTGGCACGTGGCACAGCCCTGTGGGAAAGCCTCGTGGGAAAGCCTCGAGGGACAGCCTCGAGGGAAAGCCACAGATCCCTTGATCCAGGTGAAAGGAAGCGTGACACTACTGCTGCAGCTCGGGAGGAAAGCGCACGTGCATGCCCCCACTCGAGACGAGGCCTGACTCCCCTGGGGAGACTCAGAAGCACCCCAAGATCCATGGCAACACTGGAGAGGAATCCTCAGGTTCCGGCCCCGACTCCACACAAGGACTGAGGCCCCGGCATGGACGGGGGAGGAATCCCAAGAGGTCCCCTAGCAACTCGCATGGGGACTGGCCTTTCCTGAGGCCCCCAGAGCGGGACCCTGTGGTCCCCGTCGTAACTCGAGAAGACCTGCCGCAACTGGAGAAAATCCAGGAGGTTCTCCCCTCCAGGCGAGATGAGGCCCATTTCCGCTGAGGCGTCTCCAGGCTGATCACAACTCACCTCTGCAACTTCGAAAGGGTCCTTCACACCCTTGGTGCAAATCAAGAAGTTCCCCGACATACCCGTCTCCACTCGAGAGGAATCACGAGGGTCCCGCCCACATCCAGAGGAGCCCCGTTTCCGCCTCGTAGCTCGAGATGAGGGATCCTTTCCCTGCTTCGTCGGGAAAGAGTTCCCGGCATTCCCGTCGCACCTCAAGAGGAGGCCCTCTCAACAGGAACGGCGAGAGGAACTACAGGGTCGTGCCACCATTCCAAGAGTCCCCCAGATGTCTCAGTCCATTCCAGAGGAACCTCTTTTCCCTTCACCGGCTCGTCTTTCACGCCGAGGATCGACTCACACCAAGGTGGCACGTGGCACAGCCCTGTGGGAAAGCCTCGTGGGAAAGCCTCGAGGGACAGCCTCGAAGGAAAGCCACAGATCCCTTGATCCACGTGACAGGAAGCGTGACACAACTGCTGCAGCTCGGGAGGAAAGCGCACGTGCATGCCCCACCTCGAGACGAGGCCTGACTCCGCTGGGGAGACTCAGAAGCACCCGAAGATCCATGGCAACACTGGAGAGGAATCCTCAGGTTCCGGCCCCGACTCCACACAAGGACTGAGGCCCCGGCATGGACGGGAGAGGAATCCCGAGAGGTCCCCTAGCAACTCGCATGGGGACTGGCCTTTCCTGAGGCCACCAGAGCGGGTCCCTGAGGTCCCCGTCGTAACTCGAGAAGACCTGCCGCAACTCGAGAAAATCCAGGAGGTTCTCCCTTCAAGGCGAGATGAGGCCCATTTCCGCTGAGGCGTCTCGAGGCTGATCACACCTCACCTCTGGAACTTTGAAAGGGTCCTTCACACCCTTGGTGCAAATCAAGAAGTTCCCCGACATACCCGTCTCCACTCGAGAGGAATCACGAGGGTCCCGCCCACATCCAGAGGAGCCCCGTTTCCGCCTCGTAGCTCGTGATGAGGGATCCTTTCCCTGCTTCGTCGGGAAAGAGTTCCCGGCGTTCCCGTCGCATCTCAAGAGGAGGCCCTCTCAACAGGAAGGGCGAGAGGAACTCCAGGGTCGTGCCACCATTCCAAGAGTCCCCCAGATGTCTCAGTCCATTCCAGAGGAACCTCTTTTCCCTTCACCGGCTCTTCTTTCACGCCGAGGATCGACTCACAACAAGGTGGCATGTGGCACAGCCCTGTGGGAAAGCCTCGTGGAAAAGCCTCGAGGGACAGCCTCGAGGGAAAGCCACAGATCCCTTGATCCACGTGACAGGAAGCGTGACACGACTGCTGCAGCTCGGGAGGAAAGAGCACGTGCATGCCCCCAATCGAGACGAGGCCTGACTCCCCTGGGGAGTCTCAGAAGCACCCCAAGATCCATGGCAACACTGGAGAGGAATCCTCAGGTTCCGGCCCCGACTCCACACAAGGACTGAGGCCCCGGCATGGACGGGAGAGGAATCCCGAGAGGTCCCCTAGCAACTCGCATGGGGACTGGCCTTTCCTGAGGCCACCAGAGCGGGTCCCTGTGGTCCCCGTCGTAACTCGAGAAGACCTGCCGCAACTCGATAAAATCCAGGAGGTTCTCCCCGCCAGGCGAGATGAGGCCCATTTCCGCTGAGGCGTCTCAAGGCTGATCACACCTCACCTCTGGAACTTCGAAAGGGTCCTTCACACCCTTGGTGCAAATCAAGAAGTTCCCCGACCTAGCCGTCTCCACTCGAGAGGAATCACGATGGTCCCGCCCACATCCAGAGGAGCCCCGTTTCCGCCTCGTAGCTTGAGATGTGGGGTCCTTTCCCTGCTTCGTCGGGAAAGAGTTCCCGGCGTTCCTGTCTCATCTCAAGAGGAGGCCCTCTCAACAGGAACGGCGAGAGGAACTCCAGTGTCGTGCCACCATTCCAAGAGTCCCCCAGATGTCTCAGTCCATTCCAGAGGAACCTCTTTTCCCTTCACCGGCTCGTCTTTCACGCCGAGGATCGACTCACACCAAGGTGGCACGTGGCACAGCCCTGTGGGAAAGCCTCGTGGGAAAGCCTCGAGGGACAGCCTCGAGGGAAAGCCACAGATCCCTTGATCCACGTGACAAGAAGCGTGACACTACTGCTGCAGCTCGGGAGGAAAGCGCACGTGCATGCCCCACCACGAGACGAGGCCTGACTCCCCTGGGGAGACTCAGAAGCACCCCAAGATCCATGGCAACACTGGAGAGGAATCCTCAGGTTCCGGCCCCGACTCCACACAAGGACTGAGGCCCCGGCATGGACGGGAGAGGAATCCCGAGAGGTCCCCTAGCAACTCGCATGTGGACTGGCCTTTCCTGAGGCCACCAGAGCGGGTCCCTGAGGTCCCCGTCGTAACTTGAGAAGACCTGCCACAACTCGAGAAAATCCAGGAGGTTCTCCCCTCCAGGCGAGATGAGGCCCATTTCCGCTGAGGCGTCTCAAGGCTGATCACACCTCACCTCTGGAACTTCGAAAGGGTCCTTCACACCCTTGGTGCAAATCAAGAAGTTCCCCGACCTAGCCGTCTCCACTCGAGAGGAATCACGATGGTCCCGCCCACATCCAGAGGAGCCCCGTTTCCGCCTCGTAGCTTGAGATGTGGGGTCCTTTCCCTGCTTCGTCGGGAAAGAGTTCCCGGCGTTCCTGTCTCATCTCAAGAGGAGGCCCTCTCAACAGGAACGGCGAGAGGAACTCCAGTGTCGTGCCACCATTCCAAGAGTCCCCCAGATGTCTCAGTCCATTCCAGAGGAACCTCTTTTCCCTTCACCGGCTCGTCTTTCACGCCGAGGATCGACTCACACCAAGGTGGCACGTGGCACAGCCCTGTGGGAAAGCCTCGTGGGAAAGCCTCGAGGGACAGCCTCGAGGGAAAGCCACAGATCCCTTGATCCACGTGACAAGAAGCGTGACACTACTGCTGCAGCTCGGGAGGAAAGCGCACGTGCATGCCCCACCACGAGACGAGGCCTGACTCCCCTGGGGAGACTCAGAAGCACCCCAAGATCCATGGCAACACTGGAGAGGAATCCTCAGGTTCCGGCCCCGACTCCACACAAGGACTGAGGCCCCGGCATGGACGGGAGAGGAATCCCGAGAGGTCCCCTAGCAACTCGCATGTGGACTGGCCTTTCCTGAGGCCACCAGAGCGGGTCCCTGAGGTCCCCGTCGTAACTTGAGAAGACCTGCCACAACTCGAGAAAATCCAGGAGGTTCTCCCCTCCAGGCGAGATGAGGCCCATTTCCGCTGAGGCGTCTCGAGGCTGATCACACCTCACCTCTGGAACTTCGAAAGGGTCCTTCACACCCTTGGTGCAAATCAAGAAGTTCCCCGACATACCCGTCTCCACTCGAGAGGAATCACGAGGGTCCCGCCCACATCCAGAGGAGCCCCGTTTCCGCCTCGTAGCTCGAGATGAGGGATCCTTTCCCTGCTTCGTCTGGAAAGAGTTCCCGGCGTTCCCGTCGCATCTCAAGGGGAGGCCCTCTCAACAGGAACGGCGAGAGGAACTCCAGGGTCGTGCCACCATTCCAAGAGTCCCCCAGATGTCTCAGTCCATTCCAGAGGAACCTCTTTTCCCTTCACCGGCTCGTCTTTCACGCCGAGGATCGACTCACACCAAGGTGGCACGTGGCACAGCCCTGTGGGAAAGCCTAGTGGGAAAGCCTCGAGGGACAGCCTCGAGGGAAAGCCACAGATCCCTTGATCCACGTGACAGGAAGCGTGACACTACTGCTGCAGCTCGGGAGGAAAGCGCACGTGCATGCCCCACCTCGAGACGAGGCCTGACTCCGCTGGGGAGACTCAGAAGCACCCGAAGATCCATGGCAACACTGGAGAGGAATCCTCAGGTTCCGGCCCCGACTCCACACAAGGACTGAGGCCCCGACATGGACGGGGGAGGAATCCCAAGAGGTCCCCTAGCAACTCGCATGGGGACTGGCCTTTCCTGAGGCCACCAGAGCGGGTCCCTGTGGTCCCCGTCGTAACTCGAGAAGACCTGCCGCAACTCGAGAAAATCCAGGAGGTTCTCCCCTCCAGGCGAGATGAGGCCCATTTCCGCTGAGGCGTCTCGAGGTTGATCACACCTCACCTCTGGAACTTCGAAAGGGTCCTTCACACCCTTGGTGCAAATCAAGAAGTTCCCCGACATACCCGTCTCCACTCGAGAGGAATCACGAGGGTCCCGCCCACATCCAGAGGAGCCCCGTTTCCGCCTCGTAGCTCGAGATGAGGGATCCTTTCCCTGCTTCGTCGGGAAAGAGTTCCCGGCATTCCCGTCGCACCTCAAGAGGAGGCCCTCTCAACAGGAACGGCGAGAGGAACTACAGGGTCGTGCCACCATTCCAAGAGTCCCCCAGATGTCTCAGTCCATTCCAGAGGAACCTCTTTTCCCTTCACCGGCTCGTCTTTCACGCCGAGGATCGACTCACACCAAGGTGGCACGTGGCACAGCCCTGTGGGAAAGCCTCGTGGGAAAGCCTCGAGGGACAGCCTCGAAGGAAAGCCACAGATCCCTTGATCCACGTGACAGGAAGCGTGACACAACTGCTGCAGCTCGGGAGGAAAGCGCACGTGCATGCCCCACCTCGAGACGAGGCCTGACTCCGCTGGGGAGACTCAGAAGCACCCGAAGATCCATGGCAACACTGGAGAGGAATCCTCAGGTTCCGGCCCCGACTCCACACAAGGACTGAGGCCCCGGCATGGACGGGAGAGGAATCCCGAGAGGTCCCCTAGCAACTCGCATGGGGACTGGCCTTTCCTGAGGCCACCAGAGCGGGTCCCTGAGGTCCCCGTCGTAACTCGAGAAGACCTGCCGCAACTCGAGAAAATCCAGGAGGTTCTCCCTTCAAGGCGAGATGAGGCCCATTTCCGCTGAGGCGTCTCGAGGCTGATCACACCTCACCTCTGGAACTTTGAAAGGGTCCTTCACACCCTTGGTGCAAATCAAGAAGTTCCCCGACATACCCGTCTCCACTCGAGAGGAATCACGAGGGTCCCGCCCACATCCAGAGGAGCCCCGTTTCCGCCTCGTAGCTCGTGATGAGGGATCCTTTCCCTGCTTCGTCGGGAAAGAGTTCCCGGCGTTCCCGTCGCATCTCAAGAGGAGGCCCTCTCAACAGGAAGGGCGAGAGGAACTCCAGGGTCGTGCCACCATTCCAAGAGTCCCCCAGATGTCTCAGTCCATTCCAGAGGAACCTCTTTTCCCTTCACCGGCTCTTCTTTCACGCCGAGGATCGACTCACAACAAGGTGGCATGTGGCACAGCCCTGTGGGAAAGCCTCGTGGAAAAGCCTCGAGGGACAGCCTCGAGGGAAAGCCACAGATCCCTTGATCCACGTGACAGGAAGCGTGACACGACTGCTGCAGCTCGGGAGGAAAGAGCACGTGCATGCCCCCAATCGAGACGAGGCCTGACTCCACTGGGGAGTCTCAGAAGCACCCCAAGATCCATGGCAACACTGGAGAGGAATCCTCAGGTTCCGGCCCCGACTCCACACAAGGACTGAGGCCCCGGCATGGACGGGAGAGGAATCCCGAGAGGTCCCCTAGCAACTCGCATGGGGACTGGCCTTTCCTGAGGCCACCAGAGCGGGTCCCTGTGGTCCCCGTCGTAACTCGAGAAGACCTGCCGCAACTCGATAAAATCCAGGAGGTTCTCCCCGCCAGGCGAGATGAGGCCCATTTCCGCTGAGGCGTCTCGAGGCTGATCACACCTCACCTCTGGAACTTCGAAAGGGTCCTTCACACCCTTGGTGCAAATCAAGAAGTTCCCCGACCTAGCCGTCTCCACTCGAGAGGAATCACGATGGTCCCGCCCACATCCAGAGGAGCCCCGTTTCCGCCTCGTAGCTTGAGATGTGGGGTCCTTTCCCTGCTTCGTCGGGAAAGAGTTCCCGGCGTTCCTGTCTCATCTCAAGAGGAGGCCCTCTCAACAGGAACGGCGAGAGGAACTCCAGTGTCGTGCCACCATTCCAAGAGTCCCCCAGATGTCTCAGTCCATTCCAGAGGAACCTCTTTTCCCTTCACCGGCTCGTCTTTCACGCCGAGGATCGACTCACACCAAGGTGGCACGTGGCACAGCCCTGTGGGAAAGCCTCGTGGGAAAGCCTCGAGGGACAGCCTCGAGGGAAAGCCACAGATCCCTTGATCCACGTGACAAGAAGCGTGACACTACTGCTGCAGCTCGGGAGGAAAGCGCACGTGCATGCCCCACCACGAGACGAGGCCTGACTCCCCTGGGGAGACTCAGAAGCACCCCAAGATCCATGGCAACACTGGAGAGGAATCCTCAGGTTCCGGCCCCGACTCCACACAAGGACTGAGGCCCCGGCATGGACGGGAGAGGAATCCCGAGAGGTCCCCTAGCAACTCGCATGTGGACTGGCCTTTCCTGAGGCCACCAGAACGGGTCCCTGAGGTCCCCGTCGTAACTTGAGAAGACCTGCCACAACTCGAGAAAATCCAGGAGGTTCTCCCCTCCAGGCGAGATGAGGCCCATTTCCGCTGAGGTGTCTCGAGGCTGATCACACCTCACCTCTGGAACTTCGAAAGGGTCCTTCACACCCTTGGTGCAAATCAAGAAGTTCCCCGACATACCCGTCTCCACTCGAGAGGAATCACGAGGGTCCCGCCCACATCCAGAGGAGCCCCGTTTCCGCCTCGTAGCTCGAGATGAGGGATCCTATCCCTGCTTCGTCTGGAAAGAGTTCCCGGCGTTCCCGTCGCATCTCAAGGGGAGGCCCTCTCAACAGGAACGGCGAGAGGAACTCCAGGGTCGTGCCACCATTCCAAGAGTCCCCCAGATGTCTCAGTCCATTCCAGAGGAACCTCTTTTCCCTTCACCGGCTCGTCTTTCACGCCGAGGATCGACTCACACCAAGGTGGCACGTGGCACAGCCCTGTGGGAAAGCCTAGTGGGAAAGCCTCGAGGGACAGCCTCGAGGGAAAGCCACAGATCCCTTGATCCACGTGACAGGAAGCGTGACACTACTGCTGCAGCTCGGGAGGAAAGCGCACGTGCATGCCCCCACTCGAGACGAGGCCTGACTCCCCTGGGGAGACTCAGAAGCACCCCAAGATCCACGGCAACACTGGAGAGGAATCCTCAGGTTCCGGCCCCGACTCCACACAAGGACTGAGGCCCCGACATGGACGAGAGAGGAATCCCGAGAGGTCCCCTAGCAACTCGCATGGGGACTGGCCTTTCCTGAGACCACCAGAGCGGGTCCCTGTGGTCCCCGTCGTAACTCGAGAAGACCTGCCGCAACTCGAGAAAATCCAGGAGGTTCTCCCCTCCAGGCGAGATGAGGCCCATTTCCGCTGAGGCGTCTCCAGGCTGATCACACCTCACCTCTGGAACTTCGAAAGGGTCCTTCACACCCTTGGTGCAAATCAAGAAGTTCCCCGACATACCCGTCTCCACTCGAGAGGAATCACGAGGGTCCCGCCCACATCCAGAGGAGCCCCGTTTCCGCCTCGTAGCTCGAGATGAGGGATCCTTTCCCTGCTTCGTCGGGAAAGAGTTCCTGGCATTCCCGTCGCACCTCAAGAGGAGGCCCTCTCAACAGGAACGGCGAGAGGAACTCCAGGGTCGTGCCACCATTCCAAGAGTCCCCCAGATGTCTCAGTCCATTCCAGAGGAACCTCTTTTCCCTTCACCGGCTCGTCTTTCACGCCGAGGATCGACTCACACCAAGGTGGCACCTGGCACAGCCCTGTGGGAAAGCCTCGTGGGAAAGCCTCGAGGGACAGCCTCGAAGGAAAGCCACAGATCCCTTGATCCACGTGACAGGAAGCGTGACACAACTGCTGCAGCTCGGGAGGAAAGCGCACGTGCATGCCCCACCTCGAGACGAGGCCTGACTCCGCTGGGGAGACTCAGAAGCACCCGAAGATCCATGGCAACACTGGAGAGGAATCCTCAGGTTCCGGCCCCGACTCCACACAAGGACTGAGGCCCCGACATGGACGGGGGAGGAATCCCAAGAGGTCCCCTAGCAACTCGCATGGGGACTGGCCTTTCCTGAGGCCACCAGAGCGGGTCCCTGTGGTCCCCGTCGTAACTCGAGAAGACCTGCCGCAACTCGAGAAAATCCAGGAGGTTCTCCCCTCCAGGCGAGATGAGGCCCATTTCCGCTGAGGCGTCTCGAGGTTGATCACACCTCACCTCTGGAACTTCGAAAGGGTCCTTCACACCCTTGGTGCAAATCAAGAAGTTCCCCGACATACCCGTCTCCACTCGAGAGGAATCACGAGGGTCCCGCCCACATCCAGAGGAGCCCCGTTTCCGCCTCGTAGCTCGAGATGAGGGATCCTTTCCCTGCTTCTTCGGGAAAGAGTTCCCGGCGTTCCCGTCGCATCTCAAGAGGAGGCCCTCTCAACAGGAACGGCGAGAGGAACTCCAGGGTCGTGCCACCATTCCAAGAGTCCCCCAGATGTCTCAGTCCATACCAGAGGAACCTCTTTTCCCTTCACCGGCTCGTCTTTCACGCCGAGGATCGACTCACACCAAGGTGGCACGTGGCACAGCCTTGTGGGAAAGCCTCGTGGGAAAGCCTCGAGGGACAGCCTCGAGGGAAAGCCACAGATCCCTTGACCCACGTGACAGGAAGCGTGACGGTACTGCTGCAGCTCGGGAGGAAAGCGCACGTGCATGCCCCACCACGAGACGAGGCCTGACTCCCCTGGGGAGACTCAGAAGCACCCCAAGATCCATGGCAACACTGGAGAGGAATCCTCAGGTTCCGGCCCCGACTCCACACAAGGACTGAGGCCCCGGCATGGACGGGAGAGGAATCCCGAGAGGTCCCCTAGCAACTCGCATGGGGACTGGCCTTTCCTGAGGCCACCAGAGCGGGTCCCTGAGGTCCCCGTCGTAACTCGAGAAGACCTGCCACAACTCGAGAAAATCCAGGAGGTTCTCCCCTCCAGGCGAGATGAGGCCCATTTCCGCTGAGGCGTCTCGAGGCTGATCACACCTCACCTCTGGAACTTCGAAAGGGTCCTTCACACCCTTGGTGCAAATCAAGAAGTTCCCCGACATACCCGTCTCCACTCGAGAGGAATCACGAGGGTCCCGCCCACATCCAGAGGAGCCCCGTTTCCGCCTCGTAGCTCGAGATGAGGGATCCTTTCCCTGCTTCGTCGGGAAAGAGTTCCCGGCGTTCCCGTCGCATCTCAAGAGGAGGCCCTCTCAACAGGAAGGGCGAGAGGAACTCCAGGGTCGTGCCACCATTCCAAGAGTCCCCCAGATGTCTCAGTCCATTCCAGAGGAACCTCTTTTCCCTTCACCGGCTCGTCTTTCACGCCGAGGATCGACTCCCACCAAGGTGGCACGTGGCACAGCCCTGTGGGAAAGCCTCGTGGGAAAGCCTCGAGGGACAGCCTCGAGGGAAAGCCACAGATCCCTTGATCCAGGTGAAAGGAAACGTGACACTACTGCTGCAGCTCGGGAGGAAAGCGCACGTGCATGCCCCCACTCGAGACGAGGCCTGACTCCCCTGGGGAGACTCAGAAGCACCCCAAGATCCATGGCAACACTGGAGAGGAATCCTCAGGTTCCGGCCCCGACTCCACACAAGGACTGAGGCCCCGGCATGGACGGGGGAGGAATCCCGAGAGGTCCCCTAGCAACTCGCATGGGGACTGGCCTTTCCTGAGGCCACCAGAGCGGGTCCCTGTGGTCCCCGTCGTAACTCGAGAAGACCTGCCGCAACTCGAGAAAATCCAGGAGGTTCTCCCCTCCAGGCGAGATGAGGCCCATTTCCGCTGAGGCGTCTCCAGGCTGATCACACCTCACCTCTGGAACTTCGAAAGGGTCCTTCACACCCTTGGTGCAAATCCAGAAGTTCCCCGACATACCCGTCTCCACTCGAGAGGAATCACGAGGGTCCCGCCCACATCCAGAGGAGCCCCGTTTCCGCCTCGTAGCTCGAGATGAGGGATCCTTTCCCTGCTTCGTCGGGAAAGAGTTCCTGGCATTCCCGTCGCACCTCAAGAGGAGGCCCTCTCAACAGGAACGGCGAGAGGAACTCCAGGGTCGTGCCACCATTCCAAGAGTCCCCCAGATGTCTCAGTCCATTCCAGAGGAACCTCTTTTCCCTTCACCGGCTCGTCTTTCACGCCGAGGATCGACTCACACCAAGGTGGCACCTGGCACAGCCCTGTGGGAAAGCCTCGTGGGAAAGCCTCGAGGGACAGCCTCGAAGGAAAGCCACAGATCCCTTGATCCACGTGACAGGAAGCGTGACACAACTGCTGCAGCTCGGGAGGAAAGCGCACGTGCATGCCCCACCTCGAGACGAGGCCTGACTCCGCTGGGGAGACTCAGAAGCACCCGAAGATCCATGGCAACACTGGAGAGGAATCCTCAGGTTCCGGCCCCGACTCCACACAAGGACTGAGGCCCCGGCATGGACGGGAGAGGAATCCCGAGAGGTCCCCTAGCAACTCGCATGGGGACTGGCCTTTCCTGAGGCCACCAGAGCGGGTCCCTGAGGTCCCCGTCGTAACTCGAGAAGACCTGCCGCAACTCGAGAAAATCCAGGAGGTTCTCCCTTCAAGGCGAGATGAGGCCCATTTCCGCTGAGGCGTCTCGAGGCTGATCACACCTCACCTCTGGAACTTTGAAAGGGTCCTTCACACCCTTGGTGCAAATCAAGAAGTTCCCCGACATACCCGTCTCCACTCGAGAGGAATCACGAGGGTCCCGCCCACATCCAGAGGAGCCCCGTTTCCGCCTCGTAGCTCGTGATGAGGGATCCTTTCCCTGCTTCGTCGGGAAAGAGTTCCCGGCGTTCCCGTCGCATCTCAAGAGGAGGCCCTCTCAACAGGAAGGGCGAGAGGAACTCCAGGGTCGTGCCACCATTCCAAGAGTCCCCCAGATGTCTCAGTCCATTCCAGAGGAACCTCTTTTCCCTTCACCGGCTCTTCTTTCACGCCGAGGATCGACTCACAACAAGGTGGCATGTGGCACAGCCCTGTGGGAAAGCCTCGTGGAAAAGCCTCGAGGGACAGCCTCGAGGGAAAGCCACAGATCCCTTGATCCACGTGACAGGAAGCGTGACACGACTGCTGCAGCTCGGGAGGAAAGAGCACGTGCATGCCCCCAATCGAGACGAGGCCTGACTCCACTGGGGAGTCTCAGAAGCACCCCAAGATCCATGGCAACACTGGAGAGGAATCCTCAGGTTCCGGCCCCGACTCCACACAAGGACTGAGGCCCCGGCATGGACGGGAGAGGAATCCCGAGAGGTCCCCTAGCAACTCGCATGGGGACTGGCCTTTCCTGAGGCCACCAGAGCGGGTCCCTGTGGTCCCCGTCGTAACTCGAGAAGACCTGCCGCAACTCGATAAAATCCAGGAGGTTCTCCCCGCCAGGCGAGATGAGGCCCATTTCCGCTGAGGCGTCTCGAGGCTGATCACACCTCACCTCTGGAACTTCGAAAGGGTCCTTCACACCCTTGGTGCAAATCAAGAAGTTCCCCGACCTAGCCGTCTCCACTCGAGAGGAATCACGATGGTCCCGCCCACATCCAGAGGAGCCCCGTTTCCGCCTCGTAGCTTGAGATGTGGGGTCCTTTCCCTGCTTCGTCGGGAAAGAGTTCCCGGCGTTCCTGTCTCATCTCAAGAGGAGGCCCTCTCAACAGGAACGGCGAGAGGAACTCCAGTGTCGTGCCACCATTCCAAGAGTCCCCCAGATGTCTCAGTCCATTCCAGAGGAACCTCTTTTCCCTTCACCGGCTCGTCTTTCACGCCGAGGATCGACTCACACCAAGGTGGCACGTGGCACAGCCCTGTGGGAAAGCCTCGTGGGAAAGCCTCGAGGGACAGCCTCGAGGGAAAGCCACAGATCCCTTGATCCACGTGACAAGAAGCGTGACACTACTGCTGCAGCTCGGGAGGAAAGCGCACGTGCATGCCCCACCACGAGACGAGGCCTGACTCCCCTGGGGAGACTCAGAAGCACCCCAAGATCCATGGCAACACTGGAGAGGAATCCTCAGGTTCCGGCCCCGACTCCACACAAGGACTGAGGCCCCGGCATGGACGGGAGAGGAATCCCGAGAGGTCCCCTAGCAACTCGCATGTGGACTGGCCTTTCCTGAGGCCACCAGAACGGGTCCCTGAGGTCCCCGTCGTAACTTGAGAAGACCTGCCACAACTCGAGAAAATCCAGGAGGTTCTCCCCTCCAGGCGAGATGAGGCCCATTTCCGCTGAGGTGTCTCGAGGCTGATCACACCTCACCTCTGGAACTTCGAAAGGGTCCTTCACACCCTTGGTGCAAATCAAGAAGTTCCCCGACATACCCGTCTCCACTCGAGAGGAATCACGAGGGTCCCGCCCACATCCAGAGGAGCCCCGTTTCCGCCTCGTAGCTCGAGATGAGGGATCCTTTCCCTGCTTCGTCTGGAAAGAGTTCCCGGCGTTCCCGTCGCATCTCAAGGGGAGGCCCTCTCAACAGGAACGGCGAGAGGAACTCCAGGGTCGTGCCACCATTCCAAGAGTCCCCCAGATGTCTCAGTCCATTCCAGAGGAACCTCTTTTCCCTTCACCGGCTCGTCTTTCACGCCGAGGATCGACTCACACCAAGGTGGCACGTGGCACAGCCCTGTGGGAAAGCCTAGTGGGAAAGCCTCGAGGGACAGCCTCGAGGGAAAGCCACAGATCCCTTGATCCACGTGACAGGAAGCGTGACACTACTGCTGCAGCTCGGGAGGAAAGCGCACGTGCATGCCCCCACTCGAGACGAGGCCTGACTCCCCTGGGGAGACTCAGAAGCACCCCAAGATCCACGGCAACACTGGAGAGGAATCCTCAGGTTCCGGCCCCGACTCCACACAAGGACTGAGGCCCCGACATGGACGAGAGAGGAATCCCGAGAGGTCCCCTAGCAACTCGCATGGGGACTGGCCTTTCCTGAGACCACCAGAGCGGGTCCCTGTGGTCCCCGTCGTAACTCGAGAAGACCTGCCGCAACTCGAGAAAATCCAGGAGGTTCTCCCCTCCAGGCGAGATGAGGCCCATTTCCGCTGAGGCGTCTCCAGGCTGATCACACCTCACCTCTGGAACTTCGAAAGGGTCCTTCACACCCTTGGTGCAAATCAAGAAGTTCCCCGACATACCCGTCTCCACTCGAGAGGAATCACGAGGGTCCCGCCCACATCCAGAGGAGCCCCGTTTCCGCCTCGTAGCTCGAGATGAGGGATCCTTTCCCTGCTTCGTCGGGAAAGAGTTCCTGGCATTCCCGTCGCACCTCAAGAGGAGGCCCTCTCAACAGGAACGGCGAGAGGAACTCCAGGGTCGTGCCACCATTCCAAGAGTCCCCCAGATGTCTCAGTCCATTCCAGAGGAACCTCTTTTCCCTTCACCGGCTCGTCTTTCACGCCGAGGATCGACTCACACCAAGGTGGCACCTGGCACAGCCCTGTGGGAAAGCCTCGTGGGAAAGCCTCGAGGGACAGCCTCGAAGGAAAGCCACAGATCCCTTGATCCACGTGACAGGAAGCGTGACACAACTGCTGCAGCTCGGGAGGAAAGCGCACGTGCATGCCCCACCTCGAGACGAGGCCTGACTCCGCTGGGGAGACTCAGAAGCACCCGAAGATCCATGGCAACACTGGAGAGGAATCCTCAGGTTCCGGCCCCGACTCCACACAAGGACTGAGGCCCCGACATGGACGGGGGAGGAATCCCAAGAGGTCCCCTAGCAACTCGCATGGGGACTGGCCTTTCCTGAGGCCACCAGAGCGGGTCCCTGTGGTCCCCGTCGTAACTCGAGAAGACCTGCCGCAACTCGAGAAAATCCAGGAGGTTCTCCCCTCCAGGCGAGATGAGGCCCATTTCCGCTGAGGCGTCTCGAGGTTGATCACACCTCACCTCTGGAACTTCGAAAGGGTCCTTCACACCCTTGGTGCAAATCAAGAAGTTCCCCGACATACCCGTCTCCACTCGAGAGGAATCACGAGGGTCCCGCCCACATCCAGAGGAGCCCCGTTTCCGCCTCGTAGCTCGAGATGAGGGATCCTTTCCCTGCTTCTTCGGGAAAGAGTTCCCGGCGTTCCCGTCGCATCTCAAGAGGAGGCCCTCTCAACAGGAAGGGCGAGAGGAACTCCAGGGTCGTGCCACCATTCCAAGAGTCCCCCAGATGTCTCAGTCCATTCCAGAGGAACCTCTTTTCCCTTCACCGGCTCGTCTTTCACGCCGAGGATCGACTCCCACCTAGGTGGCACGTGGCACAGCCCTGTGGGAAAGCCTCGTGGGAAAGCCTCGAGGGACAGCCTCGAGGGAGAGCCACAGATCCCTTGATCCAGGTGAAAGGAAGCGTGACACTACTGCTGCAGCTCGGGAGGAAAGCGCACGTGCATGCCCCCACTCGAGACGAGGCCTGACTCCCCTGGGGAGACTCAGAAGCACCCCAAGATCCATGGCAACACTGGAGAGGAATCCTCAGGTTCCGGCCCCGACTCCACACAAGGACTGAGGCCCCGGCATGGACGGGGGAGGAATCCCGAGAGGTCCCCTAGCAACTCGCATGGGGACTGGCCTTTCCTGAGGCCACCAGAGCGGGTCCCTGTGGTCCCCGTCGTAACACTAGAAGACCTGCCGCAACTCGAGAAAATCCAGGAGGTTCTCCCCTCCAGGCGAGATGAGGCCCATTTCCGCTGAGGCGTCTCGAGGTTGATCACACCTCACCTCTGGAACTTCGAAAGGGTCCTTCACACCCTTGGTGCAAATCAAGAAGTTCCCCGACCTAGCCGTCTCCACTCGAGAGGAATCACGAGGGTCCCGCCCACATCCAGAGGAGCCCCGTTTCCGCCTCGTAGCTCGAGATGAGGGATCCTTTCCCTGCTTCGTCGGGAAAGAGTTCCCGGCGTTCCCGTCGCATCTCAAGAGGAGGCCCTCTCAACAGGAACGGCGAGAGGAACTCCAGGGTCGTGCCACCATTCCAAGAGTCCCCCAGATGTCTCAGTCCATACCAGAGGAACCTCTTTTCCCTTCAGCGGCTCGTCTTACACGCCGAGGATCGACTCACACCAAGGTGGCACGTGGCACAGCCTTGTGGGAAAGCCTCGTGGGAAAGCCTCGAGGGACAGCCTCGAGGGAAAGCCACAGATCCCTTGACCCACGTGACAGGAAGCGTGACGGTACTGCTGCAGCTCGGGAGGAAAGCGCACGTGCATGCCCCACCACGAGACGAGGCCTGACTCCCCTGGGGAGACTCAGAAGCACCCCAAGATCCATGGCAACACTGGAGAGGAATCCTCAGGTTCCGGCCCCGACTCCACACAAGGACTGAGGCCCCGGCATGGACGGGAGAGGAATCCCGAGAGGTCCCCTAGCAACTCGCATGGGGACTGGCCTTTCCTGAGGCCACCAGAGCGGGTCCCTGAGGTCCCCGTCGTAACTCGAGAAGACCTGCCGCAACTCGATAAAATCCAGGAGGTTCTCCCCGCCAGGCGAGATGAGGCCCATTTCCGCTGAGGCGTCTCGAGGCTGATCACACCTCACCTCTGGAACTTCGAAAGGGTCCTTCACACCCTTGGTGCAAATCAAGAAGTTCCCCGTCCTAGCCGTCTCCACTCGAGAGGAATCACGATGGTCCCGCCCACATCCAGAGGAGCCCCGTTTCCGCCTCGTAGCTTGAGATGTGGGGTCCTTTCCCTGCTTCGTCGGGAAAGAGTTCCCGGCGTTCCTGTCTCATCTCAAGAGGAGGCCCTCTCAACAGGAACGGCGAGAGGAACTCCAGGGTCGTGCCACCATTCCAAGAGTCGCCCAGATGTCTCAGTCCATTCCAGAGGAACCTCTTTTCCCTTCACCGGCTCGTCTTTCACGCCGAGGATCGACTCCCACCAAGGTGGCACGTGGCACAGCCTTGTGGGAAAGCCTCGTGGGAAAGCCTCGAGGGACAGCCTCGAGGGAAAGCCACAGATCCCTTGATCCAGGTGAAAGGAAGCATGACACTACTGCTGCTGCTCGGGAGAAAAGCGCACGTGCATGCCCCCACTCGAGACGAGGCCTGACTCCCCTGGGGAGACTCAGAAGCACCCCAAGATCCATGGCAACACTGGAGAGGAATCCTCAGGTTCCGGCCCCGACTCCACACAAGGACTGAGGCCCCGGCATTGCCGGGGGAGGAATCCCGAGAGGTCCCCTAGCAACTCGCATGGGGACTGGCCTTTCCTGAGGCCACCAGAGCGGGTCCCTGTGGTCCCCGTCGTAACTCGAGAAGACCTGCCGCAACTCGAGAAAATCCAGGAGGTTCTCCCCTCCAGGCGAGATGAGGCCCATTTCCACTGAGGTGTCTCGAGGTTGATCAGACCTCACCTCTGGAACTTCGAAAGGGTCCTTCACACCCTTGGTGCAAATCAAGAAGTTCCCCGACCTAGCCGTCTCCACTCGAGAGGAATCACGAGGGTCCCGCCCACATCCAGAGGAGCCCCGTTTCCGCCTCGTAGCTCGAGATGAGGGATCCTTTCCCTGCTTCGTCGGGAAAGAGTTCCCGGCGTTCCCGTCGCATCTCAAGGGGAGGCCCTCTCAACAGGAACGGCCAGAGGAACTCCAGGGTCGTGCCACCATTCCAAGAGTCCCCCAGATGTCTCAGTCCATTCCAGAGGAACCTCTTTTCCCTTCACCGGCTCGTCTTTCACGCCGAGGATCGACTCACACCAAGGTGGCACGTGGCACAGCCCTGTGGGAAAGCCTAGTGGGAAAGCCTCGAGGGACAGCCTCCAGGGAAAGCCACAGATCCCTTGATCCACGTGACAGGAAGCGTGACACAACTGCTGCAGCTCGGGAGGAAAGCGCACGTGCATGCCCCCACTCGAGACGAGGCCTGACTCCCCTGGGGAGACTCAGAAGCACCCCAAGATCCACGGCAACACTGGAGAGGAATCCTCAGGTTCCGGCCCCGACTCCACACAAGGACTGAGGCCCCGACATGGACGAGAGAGGAATCCCGAGAGGTCCCCTAGCAACTCGCATGGGGACTGGCCTTTCCTGAGACCACCAGAGCGGGTCCCTGTGGTCCCCGTCGTAACTCGAGAAGACCTGCCGCAACTCGAGAAAATCCAGGAGGTTCTCCCCTCCAGGCGAGATGAGGCCCATTTCCGCTGAGGCGTCTCCAGGCTGATCACACCTCACCTCTGCAACTTCGAAAGGGTCCTTCACACCCTTGGTGCAAATCAAGAAGTTCCCCGACATACCCGTCTCCACTCGAGAGGAATCACGAGGGTCCCGCCCACATCCAGAGGAGCCCCGTTTCCGCCTCGTAGCTCGAGATGAGGGATCCTTTCCCTGCTTCATCGGGAAAGAGTTCCCGGCATTCCCGTCGCACCTCAAGAGGAAGCCCTCTCAACAGGAACGGCGAGAGGAACTCCAGGGTCGTGCCACCATTCCAAGAGTCCCCCAGATGTCTCAGTCCATTCCAGAGGAACCTCTTTTCCCTTCACCGGCTCGTCTTTCACGCCGAGGATCGACTCACACCAAGGTGGCACGTGGCACAGCCCTGTGGGAAAGCCTCGTGAGAAAGCCTCGAGGGACAGCCTCGAAGGAAAGCCACAGATCCCTTGATCCACGTGACAGGAAGCGTGACACAACTGCTGCAGCTCGGGAGGAAAGCGCACGTGCATGCCCCACCTCGAGACGAGGCCTGACTCCGCTGGGGAGACTCAGAAGCACCCGAAGATCCATGGCAACACTGGAGAGGAATCCTCAGGTTCCGGCCCCGACTCCACACAAGGACTGAGGCCCCGGCATGGACGGGAGAGGAATCCCGAGAGGTCCCCTAGCAACTCGCATGGGGACTGGCCTTTCCTGAGGCCACCAGAGCGGGTCCCTGAGGTCCCCGTCGTAACTCGAGAAGACCTGCCGCAACTCGAGAAAATCCAGGAGGTTCTCCCTTCAAGGCGAGATGAGGCCCATTTCCACTGAGGCGTCTCGAGGCTGATCACACCTCACCTCTGGAACTTTGAAAGGGTCCTTCACACCCTTGGTGCAAATCAAGAAGTTCCCCGACATACCCGTCTCCACTCGAGAGGAATCACGAGGGTCCCGCCCACATCCAGAGGAGCCCCGTTTCCGCCTCGTAGCTCGTGATGAGGGATCCTTTCCCTGCTTCTTCGGGAAAGAGTTCCCGGCGTTCCCGTCGCATCTCAAGAGGAGGCCCTCTCAACAGGAACGGCGAGAGGAACTCCAGGGTCGTGCCACCATTCCAAGAGTCCCCCAGATGTCTCAGTCCATTCCAGAGGAAACTCTTTTCCCTTCACCGGCTCGTCTTTCACGCCGAGGATCGACTCACACCAAGGTGGCACGTGGCACAGCCCTGTGGGAAAGCCTCGTGGGAAAGCCTCGAGGGACAGCCTCGAGGGAAAGCCACAGATCCCTTGATCCACGTGACAGGAAGCGTGACACTACTGCTGCAGCTCGGGAGGAAAGCGCACGTGCATGCCCCCACTCGAGACGAGGCCTGACTCCCCTGGGGAGACTCAGAAGCACCCCAAGATCCATGGCAACACTGGAGAGGAATCCTCAGGTTCCGGCCCCGACTCCACACAAGGACTGAGGCCCCGGCATGGACGGGAGAGGAATCCCGAGAGGTCCCCTAACAACTCGCATGGGGACTGGCCTTTCCTGTGGCCACCAGAGCGGGTCCCTGAGGTCCCCGTCGTAACTCGAGAAGACCTGCCGCAACTCGACAAAATCCAGGAGGTTCTCCCCTCCAGGCGAGATGAGGCCCATTTCCGCTGAGGCGTCTCGAGGCTGATCACACCTCACCTCTGGAACTTCGAAAGGGTCCTTCACACCCTTGGTGCAAATCAAGAAGTTCCCCGACATACCCGTCTCCACTCGAGAGGAATCACGAGGGTCCCGCCCACATCGAGAGGAGCCCCGTTTCCGCCTCGTTGCTCGAGATGAGGGATCCTTTCCCTGCTTCGTCGGGAAAGAGTTCCCGGCGTTCCCGTCGCATCTCAAGAGGAGGCCCTCTCAACAGGAACGGCGAGAGGAACCCAAGGGTCGTGCCACCATTCCAAGAGTCCCCCAGATGTCTCAGTCCATTCCAGAGGAACCTCTTTTCCCTTCACCGGCTCGTCTTTCAGGCCGAGGATCCACTCACACCAAGGTGGCACGTGGCACAGCCCTGTGGGAAAGCCTCGTGGGAAAGCCTCGAGGGACAGCCTCGAAGGAAAGCCACAGATCCCTTGATCCACGTGACAGGAAGCGTGACACAACTGCTGCAGCTCGGGAGGAAAGCGCACGTGCATGCCCCACCTCGAGACGAGGCCTGACTCCGCTGGGGAGACTCAGAAGCACCCGAAGATCCATGGCAGCACTGGAGAGGAATCCTCAGGTTCCGGCCCCGACTCCACACAAGGACTGAGGCCCCGGCATGGACGGGAGAGGAATCCCGAGAGGTCCCCTAGCAACTCGCATGGGGACTGGCCTTTCCTGAGGCCACCAGAGCGGGTCCCTGAGTTCCCCGTCGTAACTCGAGAAGACCTGCCGCAACTCGAGAAAATCCAGGAGGTTCTCCCTTCAAGACGAGATGAGGCCCATTTCCGCTGAGGCGTCTCGAGGCTGATCACACCTCACCTCTGGAACTTTGAAAGGGTCCTTCACACCCTTGGTGCAAATCAAGAAGTTCCCCGACATACCCGTCTCCACTCGAGAGGAATCACGAGGGTCCCGCCCACATCCAGAGGAGCCCCGTTTCTGCCTCGTAGCTCGTGATGAGGGATCCTTTCCCTGCTTCGTCGGGAAAGAGTTCCCGGCGTTCCCGTCGCATCTCAAGAGGAGGCCCTCTCAACAGGAAGGGCGAGAGGAACTCCAGGGTCGTGCCACCATTCCAAGAGTCCCCCAGATGTCTCAGTCCATTCCAGAGGAACCTCTTTTCCCTTCACCGGCTCGTCTTTCACGCCGAGGATCGACTCACACAAAGGTGGCACCTGGCACAGCCCTGTGGGAAAGCCTCGTGGGAAAGCCTCGAGGGACAGCCTCGAAGGAAAGCCACAGATCCCTTGATCCACGTGACAGGAAGCGTGACACAACTGCTGCAGCTCGGGAGGAAAGCGCACGTGCATGCCCCACCTCGAGACGAGGCCTGACTCCCCTGGGGAGACTCAGACGCACCCGAAGATCCATGGCAACACTGGAGAGGAATCCTCAGGTTCCGGCCCCGACTCCACACAAGGACTGAGGCCCCGGCATGGACGGGAGAGGAATCCCGAGAGGTCCCCTAGCAACTCGCATGGGGACTGGCCTTTCCTGAGGCCACCAGAGCGGGTCCCTGTGGTCCCCGTCGTAACTCGAGAAGACCTGCCGCAACTCGACAAAATCCAGGAGGTTCTCCCCTCCAGGCGAGATGAGGCCCATTTCCGCTGAGGCGTCTCCAGGCTGATCACACCTCACCTCTGGAACTTCGAAAGGGTCCTTCACACCCTTGGTGCAAATCAAGAAGCTCCCCGACATACCCGTCTTCACTCGAGAGGAATCACGAGGGTCCCGCCCACATCCAGAGGAGCCCCGTTTCCGCCTCGTAGCTCGAGATGAGGGATCCTTTCCCTGCTTCGTCGGGAAAGAGTTCCCGGCATTCCCGTCGCACTTCAAGAGGAGGCCCTCTCAACAGGAACGGCGAGAGGAACTCCAGGGTCGTGCCACCATTTCAAGAGTCCCCCAGATGTCTCAGTCCATTCCAGAGGAACCTCTTTTCCCTTCACCGGCTCGTCTTTCACACCGAGGATCAACTCACACCAAGGTGGCACGTGGCACAGCCCTGTGGGAAAGCCTCGTGGGAAAGCCTCGAGGGACAGCCTCGAGGGAAAGCCACAGATCCCTTGATCCACGTGACAGGATGCGTGACACTACTGCTGCAGCTCGGGAGGAAAGCGCACGTGCATGCCCCCACTCGAGACGAGACATGACTCCCCTGGGGAGACTCAGAAGCACCCCAAGATCCATGGCAACACTGGGGAGGAATCCTCAGGTTCCGGCCCCGACTCCACACAAGGACTGAGGCCCCGGCATGGACGGGAGAGGAATCCCGAGAGGTCCCCAAGCAACTCGCATGGGGACTGGCCTTTCCTGAGGCCACCAGAGCGGTTCCCTGAGGTCCCCGTCGTAACTCGAGAAGACCTGCCGCAACTCGAGAAAATCCAGGAGGTTCTCCCCTCCAGGCGAGATGAGGCCCATTTCCGCTGAGGCGTCTCGAGGCTGATCACACCTCACCTCTGGAACTTCGAAAGGGTCCTTCACACCCTTGGTGCAAATCAAGAAGTTCCCCGACGTAGCCGTCTCCACTCGAGAGGAATCACGTGGGCCCCGCCCACATCCAGAGGAGCCCTGTTTCCGCCTCGTAGCTCGAGAAGAGGGATCCTTTCCCTGCTTCGTCGGGAAAGTGTTCCCGGCGTTCCCGTCGCATCTCAAGAGGAGGCCCTCTCAACAGGAACGGCGAGAGGAACTCCAGGGTCGTGCCACCATTTCAAGAGTCCCCCAGATGTCTCAGTCCATTCCAGAGGAACCTCTTTTCCCTTCACCGGCTCGTCTTTCACACCGAGGATCGACTCACACCAAGGTGGCACGTGGCACAGCCCTGTGGGAAAGCCTCGTGGGAAAGCCTCGAGGGACAGCCTCGAGGGAAAGCCACAGATCCCTTGATCCACGTGACAGGATGCGTGACACTACTGCTGCAGCTCGGGAGGAAAGCGCACGTGCATGCCCCCACTCGAGACGAGACCTGACTCCCCTGGGGAGACTCAGAAGCACCCCAAGATCCATGGCAACACTGGGGAGGAATCCTCAGGTTCCGGCCCCGACTCCACACAAGGACTGAGGCCCCGGCATGGACGGGAGAGGAATCCCGAGAGGTCCCCAAGCAACTCGCATGGGGACTGGCCTTTCCTGAGGCCACCAGAGCGGTTCCCTGAGGTCCCCGTCGTAACTCGAGAAGACCTGCCGCAACTCGAGAAAATCCAGGAGGTTCTCCCCTCCAGGCGAGATGAGGCCCATTTCCGCTGAGGCGTCTCGAGGCTGATCACACCTCACCTCTGGAACTTCGAAAGGGTCCTTCACAACCTTGGTGCAAATCAAGAAGTTCCCCGACCTAGCCGTCTCCACTCGAGAGGAATCACGAGGGTCCCGCCCACATCCAGAGGAGCCCCGTTTCCGCCTCGTAGCTCGAGATGAGGGATCCTTTCCCTGCTTCATCGGGAAAGAGTTCCCGGCGTTCCCGTCGCATCTCAAGTGGAGGCCCTCTCAACAGGAACGGTGAGAGGAACTCCAGGGTCGTGCCACCATTCCAAGAGTCCCCCAGATGTCTCAGTCCATTCCAGAGGAACCTCTTTTCCCTTCACCGGCTCGTCTTTCACGCCGAGGATCGACTCACACCAAGGTGGCACGTGGCACAGCCCTGTGGGAAAGCCTCGTGGGAAAGCCTCGAGGGACAGCCTCGAGGGAAAGCCACAGATCCCTTGATCCACGTGACAGGAAGCGTGACACTACTGCTGCAGCTCGGGAGGAAAGCGCACGTGCATGCCCCCTCTCGAGACGAGGCCTGACTCCCCTGGGAAGACTCACAAGCACCCCAAGATCCATGGCAACACTGGAGAGGAATCCTCAGGTTACGGCCCCGACTCCACACAAGGACTGAGGCCCCGGCATGGACGGGAGAGGAATCCCGAGAGGTCCCCTAGCAACTTGCATTGGGACTGGCCTTTCCTGAGGCCACCAGAGCGGGTCCCTGAGGTCCCCGTCGTAACTCGAGAAGACCTGCCGCAACTCGAGAAAATCCAGGAGGTTCTCCCCTACCGGAGAGATGAGGCCCATTTCCGCTGAGGCGTCTCGAGGCTGATCACACCTCACCTCTGGAACTTCGAAAGGGTCCTTCACACCCTTGTTGCAAATCAAGAAGTACCCCGACATACCCGTCTCCACTCGAGAGGAATAACGAGGGTCAGGCCACATCTAGAGGAGCCCCGTTTCCGCCTCGTAGCTCGAGATGAGGGATCCTTTCCCTGCTTCGTCGGGAAAGAGTTTCCGGCGTTCCCGTCGCATCTCAAGAGGAGGCCCTCTCAACAGGAACGGCGAGAGGAACTCCAGAGTCGTGCCACCATTCCAAGAGTCCCCCAGATGTCTCAGTCCATTCCAGAGGAACCTCTTTTCCCTTCACAGGCTCGTCTTTCACGCCGAGGATCGACTCACACCAAGGTGGCACGTGGCACAGCCCTGTGGGAAAGCCTCGTGGGAAAGCCTCGAGGGACAGCCTCGAGGGAAAGCCACAGATCCCTTGATCCACGTGACAGGAAGCGTGACACTACTGCTGCAGCTCGGGAGGAAAGCGCACGTGCATGCCCCCACTCGAGACGAGGCCTGACTCCCCTGGGGAGACTCAGAAGCACCCCAAGATCCATGGCAACACTGGGGAGGAATCCTCAGGTTCCGGCCCCGACTCCACACAAGGACTGAGGCCCCGGCATGGACGGGAGAGGAATCCCGAGAGGTCCCCTAGCAACTTGCATTGGGACTGGCCTTTCCTGAGGCCACCAGAGCGGGTCCCTGAGGTCCCCGTCATAACTCGAGAAGACCTGCCGCAACTGGAGAAAATCCAGGAGGTTCTCCCCTCCAGGCGAGATGAGGCCCATTTCCGCTGAGGCGTCTCGAGGCTGATCACACCTCACCTCTGGAACTTCGAAAGGGTCCTTCACACCCTTGGTTCAAATCAAGAAGTTCCCCGACATACCCGTCTCCACTCGAGAGAAATCACGAGGGTCACGCCCACATCCAGAGGAGCCCCGTTTCCGCCTCGTAGCTCGAGATGCGGTATCCTTTCCCTGCTTCGTCGGGAAAGAGTTCCTGGCGTTCCCGTCGCATCTCAAGAGGAGGCCCTCTCAACAGGAACGGCGAGAGGAACTCCAGGGTCGTGTCACCATTCCAAGAGTCCCCCAGATGTCTCAGTCCATTCCAGAGGAACCTCTTTTCCCTTCACCGGCTCGTCTTTCACGCCGAGGATCGACTCACACCAAGGTGGCACGTGGCACAGCCCTGTGGGAAAGCCTCGTGGGAAAGCCTCGAGGGACAGCCTCGAGGGAAAGCCACAGATCCCTTGATCCACGTGACAGGAAGCGTGACACTACTGCTGCAGCTCGGGAGGAAAGCGCACGTGCATGCCCCCACTCGAGACGAGACCTGACTCCCCTGGGGAGACTCAGAAGCACCCCAAGATCCATGGCAACACTGGGGAGTAATCCTCAGGTTCCGGCCCCGAATCCACACAAGGACTGAGGCCCCGGCATGGACGGGAGAGGAATCCCGAGAGGTCCCCAAGCAACTCGCATGGGGACTGGCCTTTCCTGAGGCCACCAGAGCGGGTCCCTGAGGTCCCCGTCGTAACTCGAGAAGACCTGCCGCAACTCGAGAAAATCCAGGAGGTTCTCCCCTACCGGCGAGATGAGGCCCATTTCCGCTGAGGCGTCTCGAGGCTGATCACACCTCACCTCTGGAACTTCGAAAGGGTCCTTCACACCCTTGTTGCAAATCAAGAAGTACCCCGACATACCCGTCTCCACTCGAGAGGAATAACGAGGGTCAGGCCACATCTAGAGGAGCCCCGTTTCCGCCTCGTAGCTCGAGATGAGGGATCCTTTCCCTGCTTCGTCGGGAAAGAGTTTCCGGCGTTCCCGTCGCATCTCAAGAGGAGGCCCTCTCAACAGGAACGGCGAGAGGAACTCCAGAGTCGTGCCACCATTCCAAGAGTCCACCAGATGTCTCAGTCCATTCCAGAGGAACCTCTTTTCCCTTCACCGGCTCGTCTTTCACGCCGAGGATCGACTCACACCAAGGTGGCACGTGGCACAGCCCTGTGGGAAAGCCTCATGGGAAAGCCTCGAGGGACAGCCTCGAGGGAAAGCCACAGATCCCTTGATCCACGTGACAGGAAGCGTTACACTACTGCTGCAGCTCGGGAGGAAAGCGCACGTGCATGCCCCCACTCGAGACGAGGCCTGACTCCCCTGGGGAGACTCAGAAACACCCCAAGATCCATGGCAACACTGGGGAGGAATCCTCAGGTTCCGGCCCCGACTCCACACATGGACTGAGGCCCCGGCATGGACGGGAGAGGAATCCCGAGAGAACGCCTAGCAACTCGCATGGGGACTGGCCTTTCCTGAGGCCACCAGAGCGGGTCCCTGAGGTCCCCGTCGTAACTCGAGAAGACCTGCCGCAACTCGAGAAAATCCAGGTGGTTCTCCCCTCCAGGCGAGATGAGGCCCATTTCCGCTGAGGCATCTCGAGGCTGATCACACCTCACCTCTGGAACTTCGAAAGGGTCCTTCACACCCTTGGTGCAAATCAAGAAGTTCCCCGACATACCCGTCTCCACTCGAGAGAAATCACGAGGGTCACGCCCACATCCAGAGGAGCCCCGTTTCCGCCTCGTAGCTCGAGATGCGGGATCCTTTCCCTGCTTCGTCGGGAAAGAGTTCCTGGCGTTCCCGTCGCATCTCAAGAGGAGGCCCTCTCAACAGGAACGGCGAGAGGAACTCCAGGGTCGTGCCACAATTCCAAGAGTCCCCCAGATGTCTCAGTCCATTCCAGAGGAACCTCTTTTCCCTTCACCGGCTCGTCTTTCACACCGAGGATCGACTCACACCAAGGTGGCACGTGGCACAGCCCTGTGGGAAAGCCTCGTGGGAAAGCCTCGAGGGACAGCCTCGAGGGAAAGCCACAGATCCCTTGATCCACGTGACAGGAAGCGTGACACTACTGCTGCAGCTCGGGAGGAAAGCGCACGTGCATGCCGCCACTCGAGACGAGGCCTGACTCCCCTGGGGAGACTCAGAAGCACCCCAAGATCCATGGCAACACTGGAGAGGAATCCTCAGGTTCCGGCCCCGACTCCACACAAGGACTGAGGCCCCGGCATGGACGGGAGAGGAATCCCGAGAGGTCCCCTAGCAACTTGCATTGGGACTGGCCTTTCCTGAGGCCACCAGAGCGGGTCCCTGAGGTCCCCGTCGTAACTCGAGAAGACCTGCCGCAACTCGAGAAAATCCAGGAGGTTCTCCCCTCCAGGCGAGATGAGGCCCATTTCCGCTGAGGCGTCTCGAGGCTGATCACACCTCACCTCTGGAACTTCGAAAGGGTCCTTCACACCCTTGGTGCAAATCAAGAAGTTCCCCGACCTAGCCGTCTCCACTCGAGAGGAATCACGTGGGTCCCGCCCACATCCAGAGGAGCCCCGTTTCCGCCTCGTAGCTCGAGATGAGGGATCCTTTCCCTGCTTCGTCGGGAAAGAGTTCCCGGCGTTCCCGTCGCATCTCAAGAGGAGGCCCTCTCAACAGGAACGGCGAGAGGAACTCCAGGGTCGTGCCACCATTTCAAGAGTCCCCCAGATGTCTCAGTCCATTCCAGAGGAACCTCTTTGCCCTTCACCGGCTCGTCTTTCACGCCGAGGATCGACTCACACCAAGGTGGCACGTGGCACAGCCCTGTGGGAAAGCCTCGTGGGAAAGCCTCGAGGGACAGCCTCGAGGGAAAGCCACAGATCCCTTGATCCACGTGACAGGAAGCGTGACACTACTGCTGCAGCTCGGGAGGAAAGCGCACGTGCATGCCGCCACTCGAGATGTGGCCTGACTCCCCTGGGGCGACTCAGAAGCACCCCAAGATCCATGGCAACACTGGAGAGGAATCCTCAGGTTCCGGCCCCGACTCCACACAAGGACTGAGGCCCCGGCATGAACGGGAGAGGAATCAAGAGAGGTCCCCTAGCAACTCGGATGGGGACTGGCCTTTCCTGAGGCCACCAGAGCGGGTTCCTGTGGTCCCCGTCGTAACTCGAGAAGACCTGCCGCAACTCGAGAAAATCCAGGAGGTTCTCCCCTCCAGGCGAGATGAGGCCCATTTCCGCTGAGGCGTCTCGAGGCTGATCACACCTCACCTCTGGAACTTCGAAAGGCTCCTTCACACCCTTGGTGCAAATCAAGAGGTTCCCCGACATACCCGTCTCCACTCGAGAGGAATCACGAGGGTCACGCCCACATCCAGAGGAGCCCCGTTTCCGCCTCGTAGCTCGAGATGCGGGATCCTTTCCCTGCTTCGTCGGGAAAGAGTTCCTGGCGTTTCCGTCGCATCTCAAGAGGAGGCCCTCTCAACAGGAAAGGCGAGAGGAACTCCAGGGTCGTGCCACCATTCCAAGAGTCCCCCAGATGTCTCAGTCCATTCCAGAGGAACCTCTTTTCCCTTCACCGGCTCGTCTTTCACACCGAGGATCGACTCACACCAAGGTGGCACGTGGCACAACCCTGTGGGAAAGCCTCGTGGGAAAGCCTCGAGGGACAGCCTCGAGGGAAAGCCACAGATCCCTTGATCCACGTGACAGGATGCGTGACACTACTGCTGCAGCTCGGGAGGAAAGCGCACGTGCATGCCCCCACTCGAGACGAGGCCTGACTCCCCTGGGGAGACTCAGAAGCACCCCAAGATCCATGGCAACACTGGGGAGGAATCCTCAGGTTCCGGCCCCGACTCCACACAAGGACTGAGGCCCCGGCATGGACGGGAGAGGAATCCCGAGAGGTCCCCAAGCAACTCGCATGGGGACTGGCCTTTCCTGAGGCCACCAGAGCGGTTCCCTGAGGTCCCCGTCGTAACTCGAGAAGACCTGCCGCAACTCGAGAAAATCCAGGAGGTTCTCCCCTCCAGGCGAGATGAGGCCCATTTCCGCTGAGGCGTCTCGAGGCTGATCACACCTCACCTCTGGAACTTCGAAAGGCTCCTTCACACCCTTGGTGCAAATCAAGAAGTTCCCCGACCTAGCCGTCTCCACTCGAGAGGAATCACGTGGGTCCCGCCCACATCCAGAGGAGCCCCGTTTCCGCCTCGTAGCTCGAGATGAGGGATCCTTTCCCTGCTTCGTCGGGAAAGAGTTCCCGGCGTTCCCGTCGCATCTCAAGTGGAGGCCCTCTCAACAGGAACGGTGAGAGGAACTCCAGGGTCGTGCCACCATTCCAAGAGTCCCCCAGATGTCTCAGTCCATTCCAGAGGAACCTCTTTTCCCTTCACCGGATCGTCTTTCACGCCGAGGATCGACTCACACCAAGGTGGCACGTGGCACAGCCCTGTGGGAAAGCCTCGTGGGAAAGCCTCGAGGGACAGCCTCGAGGGAAAGCCACAGATCCCTTGATCCACGTGACAGGAAGCGTGACACTACTGCTGCAGCTCGGGAGGAAAGCGCACGTGCATGCCGCCACTAGAGACGAGGCCTGACTCCCCTGGGGAGACTCAGAAGCACCCCAAGATCCATGGCAACACTGGAGAGGAATCCTCAGGTTCCGGCCCCGACTCCACACAAGGACTGAGGCCCCGGCATGGACGGGAGAGGAATCCCGAGAGGTCCCCTAGCAACTTGCATTGGGACTGGCCTTTCCTGAGGCCACCAAGGCGGGTCCCTGAGGTCCCCGTCGTAACTCGAGAAGACCTGCCGCAACTCGAGAAAATCCAGGAGGTTCTCCCCTACCGGCGAGATGAGGCCCATTTCCGCTGAGGCGTCTCGAGGCTGATCACACCTCACCTCTGGAACTTCGAAAGGCTCCTTCACACCCTTGTTGCAAATCAAGAAGTACCCCGACATACCCGTCTCCACTCGAGAGGAATAACGAGGGTCAGGCCACATCTAGAGGAGCCCCGTTTCCGCCTCGTAACTCGAGATGAGGGATCCTTTCCCTGCTTCGTCGGGAAAGAGTTTCCGGCGTTCCCGTCGCATCTCAAGAGGAGGCCCTCTCAACAGGAACGGCGAGAGGAACTCCAGGGTCGTGCCACCATTCCAAGAGTCCCCCAGATATCTCAGTCCATTCCAGAGGAACCTCTTTTCCCTTCACCGGCTCGTCTTTCACGCCGAGGATCGACTCACACCAAGGTGGCACGTGGCACAGCCCTGTGGGAAAGCCTCGTGGGAAAGCCTCGAGGGACAGCCTCGAGGGAAAGCCACAGATCCCTTGATCCACGTGACAGGAAGCGTGACACTACTGCTGCAGCTCGGGAGGAAAGCGCACGTGCATGCCCCCACTCGAGCCGAGACCTGACTCCCCTGGGGAGACTCAGAAGCACCCCAAGATCCATGGCAACACTGGGGTGGAATCCTCAGGTTCCGGCCCCGACTCCACACAAGGACTGAGGCCCCGGCATGGACGGGAGAGGAATCCCGAGAGGTCCCCAAGCAACTCGCATGGGGACTGGCCTTTCCTGAGGCCACCAGAGCGGGTCCCTGAGGTCCCCGTCGTAACTCGAGAAGACCTGCCGCAACTCGAGAAAATCCAGGAGGTTCTCCCCTACCGGCGAGATGAGGCCCATTTCCGCTGAGGCGTCTCGAGGCTGATCACACCTCACCTCTGGAACTTCGAAAGGGTCCTTCACACCCTTGCTGCAAATCAAGAAGTACCCCAACATACCCGTCTCCACTCGAGAGGAATAACGAGGGTCAGGCCACATCTAGAGGAGCCCCGTTTCCGCCTCGTAGCTCGAGATGAGGGATCCTTTCCCTGCTTCGTCGGGAAAGAGTTTCCGGCGTTCCCGTCGCATCTCAAGAGGAGGCCCTCTCAACAGGAACGGCGAGAGGAACTCCAGAGTCGTGCCACCATTCCAAGAGTCCACCAGATGTCTCAGTCCATTCCAGAGGAACCTCTTTTCCCTTCACCGGCTCGTCTTTCACGCCGAGGATCGACTCACACCAAGGTGGCACGTGGCACAGCCCTGTGGGAAAGCCTCATGGGAAAGCCTCGAGGGACAGCCTCGAGGGAAAGCCACAGATCCCTTGATCCACGTGACAGGAAGCGTTACACTACTGCTGCAGCTCGGGAGGAAAGCGCACGTGCATGCCCCCACTCGAGACGAGGCCTGACTCCCCTGGGGAGACTCAGAAACACCCCAAGATCCATGGCAACACTGGGGAGGAATCCTCAGGTTCCGGCCCCGACTCCACACATGGACTGAGGCCCCGGCATGGACGGGAGAGGAATCCCGAGAGAACGCCTAGCAACTCGCATGGGGACTGGCCTTTCCTGAGGCCGCCAGAGCGGGTCCCTGAGGTCCCCGTCGTAACTCGAGAAGACCTGCCGCAACTCGAGAAAATCCAGGTGGTTCTCCCCTCCAGGCGAGATGAGGCCCATTTCCGCTGAGGCGTCTCGAGGCTGATCACACCTCACCTCTGGAACTTCGAAAGGGTCCTTCACACCCTTGGTGCAAATCAAGAAGTTCCCCGACATACCCGTCTCCACTCGAGAGAAATCACGAGGGTCACGCCCACATCCAGAGGAGCCCCGTTTCCGCCTCGTAGCTCGAGATGCGGGATCCTTTCCCTGCTTCGTCGGGAAAGAGTTCCTGGCGTTCCCGTCGCATCTCAAGAGGAGGCCCTCTCAACAGGAACGGCGAGAGGAACTCCAGGGTCGTGCCACAATTCCAAGAGTCCCCCAGATGTCTCAGTCCATTCCAGAGGAACCTCTTTTCCCTTCACCGGCTCGTCTTTCACACCGAGGATCGACTCACACCAAGGTGGCACGTGGCACAGCCCTGTGGGAAAGCCTCGTGGGAAAGCCTCGAGGGACAGCCTCGAGGGAAAGCCACAGATCCCTTGATCCACGTGACAGGAAGCGTGACACTACTGCTGCAGCTCGGGAGGAAAGCGCACGTGCATGCCGCCACTCGAGACGAGGCCTGACTCCCCTGGGGAGACTCAGAAGCACCCCAAGATCCATGGCAACACTGGAGAGGAATCCTCAGGTTCAGGCCCCGACTCCACACAAGGACTGAGGCCCCGGCATGGACGGGAGAGGAATCCCGAGAGGTCCCCTAGCAACTTGCATTGGGACTGGCCTTTCCTGAGGCCACCAGAGCGGGTCCCTGAGGTCCCCGTCGTAACTCGAGAAGACCTGCCGCAACTCGAGAAAATCCAGGAGGTTCTCCCCTCCAGGCGAGATGAGGCCCATTTCCGCTGAGGCGTCTCGAGGCTGATCACACCTCACCTCTGGAACTTCGAAAGGGTCCTTCACACCCTTGGTGCAAATCAAGAAGTTCCCCGACCTAGCCGTCTCCACTCGAGAGGAATCACGTGGGTCCCGCCCACATCCAGAGGAGCCCCGTTTCCGCCTCGTAGCTCGAGATGAGGGATCCTTTCCCTGCTTCGTCGGGAAAGAGTTCCCGGCGTTCCCGTCGCATCTCAAGAGGAGGCCCTCTCAACAGGAACGGCGAGAGGAACTCCAGGGTCGTGCCACCATTTCAAGAGTCCCCCAGATGTCTCAGTCCATTCCAGAGGAACCTCTTTGCCCTTCACCGGCTCGTCTTTCACGCCGAGGATCGACTCACACCAAGGTGGCACGTGGCACAGCCCTGTGGGAAAGCCTCGTGGGAAAGCCTCGAGGGACAGCCTCGAGGGAAAGCCACAGATCCCTTGATCCACGTGACAGGAAGCGTGACACTACTGCTGCAGCTCGGGAGGAAAGCGCACGTGCATGCCGCCACTCGAGATGAGGCCTGACTCCCCTGGGGCGACTCAGAAGCACCCCAAGATCCATGGCAACACTGGAGAGGAATCCTCAGGTTCCGGCCCCGACTCCACACAAGGACTGAGGCCCCGGCATGAACGGGAGAGGAATCAAGAGAGGTCCCCTAGCAACTCGGATGGGGACTGGCCTTTCCTGAGGCCACCAGAGCGGGTTCCTGTGGTCCCCGTCGTAACTCGAGAAGACCTGCCGCAACTCGAGAAAATCCAGGAGGTTCTCCCCTCCAGGCGAGATGAGGCCCATTTCCGCTGAGGCGTCTCGAGGCTGATCACACCTCACCTCTGGAACTTCGAAAGGCTCCTTCACACCCTTGGTGCAAATCAAGAGGTTCCCCGACATACCCGTCTCCACTCGAGAGGAATCACGAGGGTCACGCCCACATCCAGAGGAGCCCCGTTTCCGCCTCGTAGCTCGAGATGCGGGATCCTTTCCCTGCTTCGTCGGGAAAGAGTTCCTGGCGTTCCCGTCGCATCTCAAGAGGAGGCCCTCTCAACAGGAAAGGCGAGAGGAACTCCAGGGTCGTGCCACCATTCCAAGAGTCCCCCAGATGTCTCAGTCCATTCCAGAGGAACCTCTTTTCCCTTCACCGGCTCGTCTTTCACACCGAGGATCGACTCACACCAAGGTGGCACGTGGCACAGCCCTGTGGGAAAGCCTCGTGGGAAAGACTCGAGGGACAGCCTCGAGGGAAAGCCACAGATCCCTTGATCCACGTGACAGGATGCGTGAGACTACTGCTGCAGCTCGGGAGGAAAGCGCACGTGCATGCCCCCACTCGAGACGTGACCTGACTCCCCTTGGGAGACTCAGAAGCACCCCAAGATCCATGGCAACACTGGGGAGGAATCCTCAGGTTCCGGCCCCGACTCCACACAAGGACTGAGGCCCCGGCATGGACGGGAGAGGAATCCCGAGAGGTCCCCAAGCAACTCGCATGGGGACTGGCCTTTCCTGAGGCCACCAGAGCGGTTCCCTGAGGTCCCCGTCGTAACTCGAGAAGACCTGCCGCAACTCGAGAAAATCCAGGAGGTTCTCCCCTCCAGGCGAGATGAGGCCCATTTCCGCTGAGGCGTCTCGAGGCTGATCACACCTCACCTCTGGAACTTCGAAAGGGTCCTTCACACCCTTGGTGCAAATCAAGAAGTTCCCCGACCTAGCCGTCTCCACTCGAGAGGAATCACGTGGGTCCCGCCCACACCCAGAGGAGCCCCGTTTCCGCCTCGTAGCTCGAGATGAGGGATCCTTTCCCTGCTTCGTCGGGAAAGAGTTCCCGGCGTTCCCGTCGCATCTCAAGTGGAGGCCCTCTCAACAGGAACGGTGAGAGGAACTCCAGGGTCGTGCCACCATTCCAAGAGTCCCCCAGATGTCTCAGTCCATTCCAGAGGAACCTCTTTTCCCTTCACCGGATCGTCTTTCACGCCGAGGATCGACTCACACCAAGGTGGCACGTGGCACAGCCCTGTGGGAAAGCCTCGTGGGAAAGCCTCGAGGGACAGCCTCGAGGGAAAGCCACAGATCCCTTGATCCACGTGACAGGAAGCGTGACACTACTGCTGCAGCTCGGGAGGAAAGCGCACGTGCATGCCGCCACTAGAGACGAGGCCTGACTCCCCTGGGGAGACTCAGAAGCACCCCAAGATCCATGGCAACACTGGAGAGGAATCCTCAGGTTCCGGCCCCGACTCCACACAAGGACTGAGGCCCCGGCATGGACGGGAGAGGAATCCCGAGAGGTCCCCTAGCAACTTGCATTGGGACTGGCCTTTCCTGAGGCCACCAGAGCGGGTCCCTGAGGTCCCCGTCGTAACTCGAGAAGACCTGCCGCAACTCGAGAAAATCCAGGAGGTTCTCCCCTACCGGCGAGATGAGGCCCATTTCCGCTGAGGCGTCTCGAGGCTGATCACACCTCACCTCTGGAACTTCGAAAGGCTCCTTCACACCCTTGTTGCAAATCAAGAAGTACCCCGACATACCCGTCTCCACTCGAGAGGAATAACGAGGGTCAGGCCACATCTAGAGGAGCCCCGTTTCCGCCTCGTAACTCGAGATGAGGGATCCTTTCCCTGCTTCGTCGGGAAAGAGTTTCCGGCGTTCCCGTCGCATCTCAAGAGGAGGCCCTCTCAACAGGAACGGCGAGAGGAACTCCAGAGTCGTGCCACCATTCCAAGAGTCCACCAGATGTCTCAGTCCATTCCAGAGGAACCTCTTTTCCCTTCACCGGCTCGTCTTTCACGCCGAGGATCGACTCACACCAAGGTGGCACGTGGCACAGCCCTGTGGGAAAGCCTCATGGGAAAGCCTCGAGGGACAGCCTCGAGGGAAAGCCACAGATCCCTTGATCCACGTGACAGGAAGCGTTACACTACTGCTGCAGCTCGGGAGGAAAGCGCACGTGCATGCCCCCACTCGAGACGAGGCCTGACTCCCCTGGGGAGACTCAGAAACACCCCAAGATCCATGGCAACACTGGGGAGGAATCCTCAGGTTCCGGCCCCGACTCCACACATGGACTGAGGCCCCGGCATGGACGGGAGAGGAATCCCGAGAGAACGCCTAGCAACTCGCATGGGGACTGGCCTTTCCTGAGGCCGCCAGAGCGGGTCCCTGAGGTCCCCGTCGTAACTCGAGAAGACCTGCCGCAACTCGAGAAAATCCAGGTGGTTCTCCCCTCCAGGCGAGATGAGGCCCATTTCCGCTGAGGCGTCTCGAGGCTGATCACACCTCACCTCTGGAACTTCGAAAGGGTCCTTCACACCCTTGGTGCAAATCAAGAAGTTCCCCGACATACCCGTCTCCACTCGAGAGAAATCACGAGGGTCACGCCCACATCCAGAGGAGCCCCGTTTCCGCCTCGTAGCTCGAGATGCGGGATCCTTTCCCTGCTTCGTCGGGAAAGAGTTCCTGGCGTTCCCGTCGCATCTCAAGAGGAGGCCCTCTCAACAGGAACGGCGAGAGGAACTCCAGGGTCGTGCCACAATTCCAAGAGTCCCCCAGATGTCTCAGTCCATTCCAGAGGAACCTCTTTTCCCTTCACCGGCTCGTCTTTCACACCGAGGATCGACTCACACCAAGGTGGCACGTGGCACAGCCCTGTGGGAAAGCCTCGTGGGAAAGCCTCGAGGGACAGCCTCGAGGGAAAGCCACAGATCCCTTGATCCACGTGACAGGAAGCGTGACACTACTGCTGCAGCTCGGGAGGAAAGCGCACGTGCATGCCGCCACTCGAGACGAGGCCTGACTCCCCTGGGGAGACTCAGAAGCACCCCAAGATCCATGGCAACACTGGAGAGGAATCCTCAGGTTCCGGCCCCGACTCCACACAAGGACTGAGGCCCCGGCATGGACGGGAGAGGAATCCCGAGAGGTCCCCTAGCAACTTGCATTGGGACTGGCCTTTCCTGAGGCCACCAGAGCGGGTCCCTGAGGTCCCCGTCGTAACTCGAGAAGACCTGCCGCAACTCGAGAAAATCCAGGAGGTTCTCCCCTCCAGGCGAGATGAGGCCCATTTCCGCTGAGGCGTCTCGAGGCTGATCACACCTCACCTCTGGAACTTCGAAAGGGTCCTTCACACCCTTGGTGCAAATCAAGAAGTTCCCCGACCTAGCCGTCTCCACTCGAGAGGAATCACGTGGGTCCCGCCCACATCCAGAGGAGCCCCGTTTCCGCCTCGTAGCTCGAGATGAGGGATCCTTTCCCTGCTTCGTCGGGAAAGAGTTCCCGGCGTTCCCGTCGCATCTCAAGAGGAGGCCCTCTCAACAGGAACGGCGAGAGGAACTCCAGGGTCGTGCCACCATTTCAAGAGTCCCCCAGATGTCTCAGTCCATTCCAGAGGAACCTCTTTGCCCTTCACCGGCTCGTCTTTCACGCCGAGGATCGACTCACACCAAGGTGGCACGTGGCACAGCCCTGTGGGAAAGCCTCGTGGGAAAGCCTCGAGGGACAGCCTCGAGGGAAAGCCACAGATCCCTTGATCCACGTGACAGGAAGCGTGACACTACTGCTGCAGCTCGGGAGGAAAGCGCACGTGCATGCCGCCACTCGAGATGAGGCCTGACTCCCCTGGGGCGACTCAGAAGCACCCCAAGATCCATGGCAACACTGGAGAGGAATCCTCAGGTTCCGGCCCCGACTCCACACAAGGACTGAGGCCCCGGCATGAACGGGAGAGGAATCAAGAGAGGTCCCCTAGCAACTCGGATGGGGACTGGCCTTTCCTGAGGCCACCAGAGCGGGTTCCTGTGGTCCCCGTCGTAACTCGAGAAGACCTGCCGCAACTCGAGAAAATCCAGGAGGTTCTCCCCTCCAGGCGAGATGAGGCCCATTTCCGCTGAGGCGTCTCGAGGCTGATCACACCTCACCTCTGGAACTTCGAAAGGCTCCTTCACACCCTTGGTGCAAATCAAGAGGTTCCCCGACATACCCGTCTCCACTCGAGAGGAATCACGAGGGTCACGCCCACATCCAGAGGAGCCCCGTTTCCGCCTCGTAGCTCGAGATGCGGGATCCTTTCCCTGCTTCGTCGGGAAAGAGTTCCTGGCGTTCCCGTCGCATCTCAAGAGGAGGCCCTCTCAACAGGAAAGGCGAGAGGAACTCCAGGGTCGTGCCACCATTCCAAGAGTCCCCCAGATGTCTCAGTCCATTCCAGAGGAACCTCTTTTCCCTTCACCGGCTCGTCTTTCACACCGAGGATCGACTCACACCAAGGTGGCACGTGGCACAGCCCTGTGGGAAAGCCTCGTGGGAAAGACTCGAGGGACAGCCTCGAGGGAAAGCCACAGATCCCTTGATCCACGTGACAGGATGCGTGACACTACTGCTGCAGCTCGGGAGGAAAGCGCACGTGCATGCCCCCACTCGAGACGTGACCTGACTCCCCTGGGGAGACTCAGAAGCACCCCAAGATCCATGGCAACACTGGGGAGGAATCCTCAGGTTCCGGCCCCGACTCCACACAAGGACTGAGGCCCCGGCATGGACGGGAGAGGAATCCCGAGAGGTCCCCAAGCAACTCGCATGGGGACTGGCCTTTCCTGAGGCCACCAGAGCGGTTCCCTGAGGTCCCCGTCGTAACTCGAGAAGACCTGCCGCAACTCGAGAAAATCCAGGAGGTTCTCCCCTCCAGGCGAGATGAGGCCCATTTCCGCTGAGGCGTCTCGAGGCTGATCACACCTCACCTCTGGAACTTCGAAAGGGTCCTTCACACCCTTGGTGCAAATCAAGAAGTTCCCCGACCTAGCCGTCTCCACTCGAGAGGAATCACGTGGGTCCCGCCCACACCCAGAGGAGCCCCGTTTCCGCCTCGTAGCTCGAGATGAGGGATCCTTTCCCTGCTTCGTCGGGAAAGAGTTCCCGGCGTTCCCGTCGCATCTCAAGTGGAGGCCCTCTCAACAGGAACGGTGAGAGGAACTCCAGGGTCGTGCCACCATTCCAAGAGTCCCCCAGATGTCTCAGTCCATTCCAGAGGAACCTCTTTTCCCTTCACCGGATCGTCTTTCACGCCGAGGATCGACTCACACCAAGGTGGCACGTGGCACAGCCCTGTGGGAAAGCCTCGTGGGAAAGCCTCGAGGGACAGCCTCGAGGGAAAGCCACAGATCCCTTGATCCACGTGACAGGAAGCGTGACACTACTGCTGCAGCTCGGGAGGAAAGCGCACGTGCATGCCGCCACTAGAGACGAGGCCTGACTCCCCTGGGGAGACTCAGAAGCACCCCAAGATCCATGGCAACACTGGAGAGGAATCCTCAGGTTCCGGCCCCGACTCCACACAAGGACTGAGGCCCCGGCATGGACGGGAGAGGAATCCCGAGAGGTCCCCTAGCAACTTGCATTGGGACTGGCCTTTCCTGAGGCCACCAGAGCGGGTCCCTGAGGTCCCCGTCGTAACTCGAGAAGACCTGCCGCAACTCGAGAAAATCCAGGAGGTTCTCCCCTACCGGCGAGATGAGGCCCATTTCCGCTGAGGCGTCTCGAGGCTGATCACACCTCACCTCTGGAACTTCGAAAGGCTCCTTCACACCCTTGTTGCAAATCAAGAAGTACCCCGACATACCCGTCTCCACTCGAGAGGAATAACGAGGGTCAGGCCACATCTAGAGGAGCCCCGTTTCCGCCTCGTAACTCGAGATGAGGGATCCTTTCCCTGCTTCGTCGGGAAAGAGTTTCCGGCGTTCCCGTCGCATCTCAAGAGGAGGCCCTCTCAACAGGAACGGCGAGAGGAACTCCAGGGTCGTGCCACCATTCCAAGAGTCCCCCAGATATCTCAGTCCATTCCAGAGGAACCTCTTTTCCCTTCACCGGCTCGTCTTTCACGCCGAGGATCGACTCACACCAAGGTGGCACGTGGCACAGCCCTGTGGGAAAGCCTCGTGGGAAAGCCTCGAGGGACAGCCTCGAGGGAAAGCCACAGATCCCTTGATCCACGTGACAGGAAGCGTGACACTACTGCTGCAGCTCGGGAGGAAAGCGCACGTGCATGCCCCCACTCGAGCCGAGACCTGACTCCCCTGGGGAGACTCAGAAGCACCCCAAGATCCATGGCAACACTGGGGAGGAATCCTCAGGTTCCGGCCCCGACTCCACACAAGGACTGAGGCCCCGGCATGGACGGGAGAGGAATCCCGAGAGGTCCCCAAGCAACTCGCATGGGGACTGGCCTTTCCTGAGGCCACCAGAGACGTTCCCTGAGGTCCCCGTCGTAACTCGAGAAGACCTGCCGCAACTCGAGAAATTCCAGGAGGTTCTCCCCTCCAGGCGAGATGAGGCCCATTTCCGCTGAGGCGTCTCGAGGCTGATCACACCTCACCTCTGGAACTTCGAAAGGGTCCTTCACACCCTTGGTGCAAATCAAGAAGTTCCCCGACGTAGCCGTCTCCACTCGAGAGGAATCACGTGGGCCCCGCCCACATCCAGAGGAGCCCTGTTTCCGCCTCGTAGCTCGAGAAGAGGGATCCTTTCCCTGCTTCGTCGGGAAAGTGTTCCCGGCGTTCCCGTCGCATCTCAAGAGGAGGCCCTCTCAACAGGAACGGCGAGAGGAACTCCAGGGTCGTGCCACCATTTCAAGAGTCCCCCAGATGTCTCAGTCCATTCCAGAGGAACCTCTTTTCCCTTCACCGGCTCGTCTTTCACACCGAGGATCGACTCACACCAAGGTGGCACGTGGCACAGCCCTGTGGGAAAGCCTCGTGGGAAAGCCTCGAGGGACAGCCTCGAGGGAAAGCCACAGATCCCTTGATCCACGTGACAGGATGCGTGACACTACTGCTGCAGCTCGGGAGGAAAGCGCACGTGCATGCCCCCACTCGAGACGAGACCTGACTCCCCTGGGGAGACTCAGAAGCACCCCAAGATCCATGGCAACACTGGGGAGGAATCCTCAGGTTCCGGCCCCGACTCCACACAAGGACTGAGGCCCCGGCATGGACGGGAGAGGAAGCCCGAGAGGTCCCCAAGCAACTCGCATGGGGACTGGCCTTTCCTGAGGCCACCAGAGCGGTTCCCTGAGGTCCCCGTCGTAACTCGAGAAGACCTGCCGCAACTCGAGAAAATCCAGGAGGTTCTCCCCTCCAGGCGAGATGAGGCCCATTTCCGCTGAGGCGTCTCGAGGCTGATCACACCTCACCTCTGGAACTTCGAAAGGGTCCTTCACAACCTTGGTGCAAATCAAGAAGTTCCCCGACCTAGCCGTCTCCACTCGAGAGGAATCACGAGGGTCCCGCCCACATCCAGAGGAGCCCCGTTTCCGCCTTGTAGCTCGAGATGAGGGATCCTTTCCCTGCTTCATCGGGAAAGAGTTCCCGGCGTTCCCGTCGCATCTCAAGTGGAGGCCCTCTCAACAGGAACGGTGAGAGGAACTCCAGGGTCGTGCCACCATTCCAAGAGTCCCCCAGATGTCTCAGTCCATTCCAGAGGAACCTCTTTTCCCTTCACCGGCTCGTCTTTCACGCCGAGGATCGACTCACACCAAGGTGGCACGTGGCACCACCCTGTGGGAAAGCCTCGTGGGAAAGCCTCGAGGGACAGCCTCGAGGGAAAGCCACAGATCCCTTGATCCACGTGACAGGAAGCGTGAAACTACTGCTGCAGCTCGGGAGGAAAGCGCACGTGCATGCCCCCTCTCGAGACGAGGCCTGACTCCCCTGGGAAGACTCACAAGCACCCCAAGATCCATGGCAACACTGGAGAGGAATCCTCAGGTTCCGGCCCCGACTCCACACAAGGACTGAGGCCCCGGCATGGACGGGAGAGGAATCCCGAGAGGTCCCCTAGCAACTTGCATGGGGACTGGCCTTTCCTGAGGCCACCAGAGCGGGTCCCTGTGGTCCCCGTCGTAACTCGAGAAGACCTGCCGCAACTCGAGAAAATCCAGGAGGTTCTCCCCTACCGGCGAGATGAGGCCCATTTCCGCTGAGGCGTCTCGAGGCTGATCACACCTCACCTCTGGAACTTCGAAAGGGTCCTTCACACCCTTGTTGCAAATCAAGAAGTACCCCGACCTAGCCGTCTCCATTCGAGAGGAATAACGAAGGTCAGGCCACATCTAGAGGAGCCCCGTTTCCGCCTCGTAGCTCGAGATGAGGGATCCTTTCCCTGCTTAGTCGGGAAAGAGTTTCCGGCGTTCCCGTCGCATCTCAAGAGGAGGCCCTCTCAACAGGAACGGCGAGAGGAACTCCAGAGTCGTGCCACCATTCCAAGAGTCCCCCAGATGTCTCAGTCCATTCCAGAGGAACCTCTTTTCCCTTCACCGGCTCGTCTTTCACGCCGAGGATCGACTCACACCAAGGTGGCACGTGGCACAGCCCTGTGGGAAAGCCTCATGGGAAAGCCTCGAGGGACAGCCTCGAGGGAAAGCCACAGATCCCTTGATCCACGTGACAGGAAGCGTTACACTACTGCTGCAGCTCGGGAGGAAAGCGCACGTGCATGCCCCCACTCGAGACGAGGCCTGACTCCCCTGGGGAGACTCAGAAACACCCCAAGATCCATGGCAACACTGGAGAGGAATCCTCAGGTTCCGGCCCCGACTCCACACATGGACTGACGCCCCGGCATGGACGGGAGAGGAATCCCGAGAGAACCCCTAGCAACTCGCATGGGGACTGGCCTTTCCTGAGGCCACCAGAGCGGGTCCCTGAGGTCCCCGTCGTAACTCGAGAAGACCTGCCGCAACTCGAGAAAATCCAGGTGGTTCTCCCCTCCAGGCGAGATGAGGCCCATTTCCGCTGAGGCGTCTCGAGGCTGATCACACCTCACCTCTGGAACTTCGAAAGGGTCCTTCACACCCTTGGTGAAAATCAAGAAGTTCCCCGACATACCCGTCTCCACTCGAAAGAAATCACGAGGGTCACGCCCACATCCAGAGGAGCCCCGTTTCCGCCTCGTAGCTCGAGATGCGGGAACCTTTCCCTGCTTCGTCGGGAAAGAGTTCCTGGCGTTCCCGTCGCATCTCAAGAGGAGGCCCTCTCAACAGGAACGGCGAGAGGAACTCCAGGGTCGTGCCACCATTCCAAGAGTCCCCCAGATGTCTCAGTCCATTCCAGAGGAACCTCTTTTCCCTTCACCGGCTCGTCTTTCACGCCGAGGATCGACTCACACCAAGGTGGCACGTGGCACAGCCCTGTGGGAAAGCCTCGTGGGAAAGCCTCGAGGGACAGCCTCGAGCGAAAGCCACAGATCCCTTGATCCACGTGACAGGAAGCGTTACACTACTGCTGCAGCTCGGGAGGAAAGCGCACGTGCATGCCCCCACTCGAGACGAGGCCTGACTCCCCTGGGGAGACTCAGAAGCACCCCAAGATCCATGGCAACACTGGGGAGGAATCCTCAGGTTCCGGCCCCGACTCCACACAAGGACTGAGGCCCCGGCATGGACGGGAGAGGAATCCCGAGAGGTCCCCAAGCAACTCGCATGGGGACTGGCCTTTCCTGAGGCCACCAGAGCGGTTCCCTGAGGTCCCCGTCGTAACTCGAGAAGACCTGCCGCAACTCGAGAAAATCCAGGAGGTTCTCCCCTCCAGGCGAGATGAGGCCCATTTCCGCTGAGGCGTCTCGAGGCTGATCACACCTCACCTCTGGAACTTCGAAAGGGTCCTTCACACCCTTGGTGCAAATCAAGAAGTTCCCCGACCTAGCTGTCTCCACTCGAGAGGAATCACGTGGGTCCCGCCCACATCCAGAGGAGCCCCGTTTCCGCCTCGTAGCTCGAGATGAGGGATCCTTTCCCTGCTTCGTCGGGAAAGAGTTCCCGGCGTTCCCGTCGCATCTCAAGAGGAGGCCCTCTCAACAGGAACGGCGAGAGGAACTCCAGGGTCGTGCCACCATTTCAAGAGTCCCCCAGATGTCTCAGTCCATTCCAGAGGAACCTCTTTTCCCTTCACCGGCTCGTCTTTCACGCCGAGGATCGACTCACACCAAGGTGGCACGTGGCACAGCCCTGTGGGAAAGCCTCGTGGGAAAGCCTCGAGGGACAGCCTCGAGGGAAAGCCACAGATCCCTTGATCCACGTGACAGGAAGCGTGACACTACTGCTGCAGCTCGGGAGGAAAGCGCACGTGCATGCCCCCACTCGAGACGAGGCCTGACTCCCCTGGGGAGACTCAGAAGCACCCCAAGATCCATGGCAACACTGGGGAGGAATCCTCAGGTTCCGGCCCCGACTCCACACAAGGACTGAGGCCCCGGCATGGACGGGAGAGGAATCAAGAGAGGTCCCCAAGCAACTGGCATGGGGACTGGCCTTTCCTGAGGCCACCAGAGCGGTTCCCTGAGGTCCCCGTCGTAACTCGAGAAGACCTGCCGCAACTCGAGAAAATCCAGGAGGTTCTCCCCTCCAGGCGAGATGAGGCCCATTTCCGCTGAGGCGTCTCGAGGCTGATCACACCTCACCTCTGGAACTTCGAAAGGGTCCTTCACACCCTTGGTGCAAATCAAGAAGTTCCCCGACCTAGCCGTCTCCACTCGAGAGGAATCACGAGGGTCCCGCCCACATCCAGAGGAGCCCCGTTTCCGCCTTGTAGCTCGAGATGAGGGATCCTTTCCCTGCTTCATCGGGAAAGAGTTCCCGGCGTTCCCGTCGCATCTCAAGTGGAGGCCCTCTCAACAGGAACGGTGAGAGGAACTCCAGGGTCGTGCCACCATTCCAAGAGTCCCCCAGATGTCTCAGTCCATTCCAGAGGAACCTCTTTTCCCTTCACCGGCTCGTCTTTCACGCCGAGGATCGACTCACACCAAGGTGGCACGTGGCACCACCCTGTGGGAAAGCCTCGTGGGAAAGCCTCGAGGGACAGCCTCGAGGGAAAGCCACAGATCCCTTGATCCACGTGACAGGAAGCGTGAAACTACTGCTGCAGCTCGGGAGGAAAGCGCACGTGCATGCCCCCTCTCGAGACGAGGCCTGACTCCCCTGGGAAGACTCACAAGCACCCCAAGATCCATGGCAACACTGGAGAGGAATCCTCAGGTTACGGCCCCGACTCCACACAAGGACTGAGGCCCCGGCATGGACGGGAGAGGAATCCCGAGAGGTCCCCTAGCAACTTGCATTGGGACTGGCCTTTCCTGAGGCCACCAGAGCGGGTCCCTGAGGTCCCCGTCGTAACTCGAGAAGACCTGCCGCAACTCGAGAAAATCCAGGAGGTTCTCCCCTACCGGCGAGATGAGGCCCATTTCCGCTGAGGCGTCTCGAGGCTGATCACACCTCACCTCTGGAACTTCGAAAGGGTCCTTCACACCCTTGTTGCAAATCAAGAAGTACCCCGACCTAGCCGTCTCCATTCGAGAGGAATAACGAAGGTCAGGCCACATCTAGAGGAGCCCCGTTTCCGCCTCGTAGCTCGAGATGAGGGATCCTTTCCCTGCTTCGTCGGGAAAGAGTTTCCGGCGTTCCCGTCGCATCTCAAGAGGAGGCCCTCTCAACAGGAACGGCGAGAGGAACTCCAGAGTCGTGCCACCATTCCAAGAGTCCCCCAGATGTCTCAGTCCATTCCAGAGGAACCTCTTTTCCCTTCACCGGCTCGTCTTTCACGCCGAGGATCGACTCACACCAAGGTGGCACGTGGCACAGCCCTGTGGGAAAGCCTCATGGGAAAGCCTCGAGGGACAGCCTCGAGGGAAAGCCACAGATCCCTTGATCCACGTGACAGGAAGCGTTACACTACTGCTGCAGCTCGGGAGGAAAGCGCACGTGCATGCCCCCACTCGAGACGAGGCCTGACTCCCCTGGGGAGACTCAGAAACACCCCAAGATCCATGGCAACACTGGAGAGGAATCCTCAGGTTCCGGCCCCGACTCCACACATGGACTGACGCCCCGGCATGGACGGGAGAGGAATCCCGAGAGAACCCCTAGCAACTCGCATGGGGACTGGCCTTTCCTGAGGCCACCAGAGCGGGTCCCTGAGGTCCCCGTCGTAACTCGAGAAGACCTGCCGCAACTCGAGAAAATCCAGGTGGTTCTCCCCTCCAGGCGAGATGAGGCCCATTTCCGCTGAGGCGTCTCGAGGCTGATCACACCTCACCTCTGGAACTTCGAAAGGGTCCTTCACACCCTTGGTGAAAATCAAGAAGTTCCCCGACATACCCGTCTCCACTCGAAAGAAATCACGAGGGTCACGCCCACATCCAGAGGAGCCCCGTTTCCGCCTCGTAGCTCGAGATGCGGGAACCTTTCCCTGCTTCGTCGGGAAAGAGTTCCTGGCGTTCCCGTCGCATCTCAAGAGGAGGCCCTCTCAACAGGAACGGCGAGAGGAACTCCAGGGTCGTGCCACCATTCCAAGAGTCCCCCAGATGTCTCAGTCCATTCCAGAGGAACCTCTTTTCCCTTCACCGGCTCGTCTTTCACGCCGAGGATCGACTCACACCAAGGTGGCACGTGGCACAGCCCTGTGGGAAAGCCTCGTGGGAAAGCCTCGAGGGACAGCCTCGAGCGAAAGCCACAGATCCCTTGATCCACGTGACAGGAAGCGTTACACTACTGCTGCAGCTCGGGAGGAAAGCGCACGTGCATGCCCCCACTCGAGACGAGGCCTGACTCCCCTGGGGAGACTCAGAAGCACCCCAAGATCCATGGCAACACTGGGGAGGAATCCTCAGGTTCCGGCCCCGACTCCACACAAGGACTGAGGCCCCGGCATGGACGGGAGAGGAATCCCGAGAGGTCCCCAAGCAACTCGCATGGGGACTGGCCTTTCCTGAGGCCACCAGAGCGGTTCCCTGAGGTCCCCGTCGTAACTCGAGAAGACCTGCCGCAACTCGAGAAAATCCAGGAGGTTCTCCCCTCCAGGCGAGATGAGGCCCATTTCCGCTGAGGCGTCTCGAGGCTGATCACACCTCACCTCTGGAACTTCGAAAGGGTCCTTCACACCCTTGGTGCAAATCAAGAAGTTCCCCGACCTAGCTGTCTCCACTCGAGAGGAATCACGTGGGTCCCGCCCACATCCAGAGGAGCCCCGTTTCCGCCTCGTAGCTCGAGATGAGGGATCCTTTCCCTGCTTCGTCGGGAAAGAGTTCCCGGCGTTCCCGTCGCATCTCAAGAGGAGGCCCTCTCAACAGGAACGGCGAGAGGAACTCCAGGGTCGTGCCACCATTTCAAGAGTCCCCCAGATGTCTCAGTCCATTCCAGAGGAACCTCTTTTCCCTTCACCGGCTCGTCTTTCACGCCGAGGATCGACTCACACCAAGGTGGCACGTGGCACAGCCCTGTGGGAAAGCCTCGTGGGAAAGCCTCGAGGGACAGCCTCGAGGGAAAGCCACAGATCCCTTGATCCACGTGACAGGAAGCGTGACACTACTGCTGCAGCTCGGGAGGAAAGCGCACGTGCATGCCCCCACTCGAGACGAGGCCTGACTCCCCTGGGGAGACTCAGAAGCACCCCAAGATCCATGGCAACACTGGGGAGGAATCCTCAGGTTCCGGCCCCGACTCCACACAAGGACTGAGGCCCCGGCATGGACGGGAGAGGAATCAAGAGAGGTCCCCAAGCAACTGGCATGGGGACTGGCCTTTCCTGAGGCCACCAGAGCGGTTCCCTGAGGTCCCCGTCGTAACTCGAGAAGACCTGCCGCAACTCGAGAAAATCCAGGAGGTTCTCCCCTCCAGGCGAGATGAGGCCCATTTCCGCTGAGGCGTCTCGAGGCTGATCACACCTCACCTCTGGAACTTCGAAAGGGTCCTTCACACCCTTGGTGCAAATCAAGAAGTTCCCCGACCTAGCCGTCTCCACTCGAGAGGAATCACGAGGGTCCCGCCCACATCCAGAGGAGCCCCGTTTCCGCCTCGTAGCTCGAGATGAGGGATCCTTTCCCTGCTTCGTCGGGAAAGAGTTCCCGGCGTTCCCGTCGCATCTCAAGTGGAGGCCCTCTCAACAGGAACGGTGAGAGGAACTCCAGGGTCGTGCCACCATTCCAAGAGTCCCCCAGATGTCTCAGTCCATTCCAGAGGAACCTCTTTTCCCTTCACCGGCTCGTCTTTCACGCCGAGGATCGACTCACACCAAGGTGGCACGTGGCACAGCCCTGTGGGAAAGCCTCGTGGGAAAGCCTCGAGGGACAGCCTCGGGGGAAAGCCACAGATTCCTTGATCCACGTGACAGGAAGCGTGACACTACTGCTGCAGCTCGGGAGGAAAGCGCACGTGCATGCCCCCACTCGAGACGAGGCCTGACTCCCCTGGGGAGACTCAGAAGCACCCCAAGATCCATGGCAACACTGGAGAGGAATCCTCAGGTTCCGGTCCCGACTCCACACAAGGACTGAGGCCCCGGCATGGACGGGAGAGGAATCCCGAGAGGTCCCCTAGCAACTTGCATTGGGACTGGCCTTTCCTGAGGCCACCAGAGCGGGTCCCTGAGGTCCCCGTCGTAACTCGAGAAGACCTGCCGCAACTCGAGAAAATCCAGGAGGTTCTCCCCTCCAGGCGAGATGAGGCCCATTTCCGCTGAGGCGTCTCGAGGCTGATCACACCTCACCTCTGGAACTTCGAAAGGGTCCTTCACACCCTTGGTGCAAATCAAGAAGTTCCCCGACCTAGCCGTCTCCACTCGAGAGGAATCACGTGGGTCCCGCCCACATCCAGAGGAGCCCCGTTTCCGCCTCGTAGCTCGAGATGAGGGATCCTTTCCCTGCTTCGTCGGGAAAGAGTTCCCGGCGTTCCCGTCGCATCTCCAGTGGAGGCCCTCTCAACAGGAACGGCGAGAGGAACTCCAGGGTCGTGCCACCATTCCAAGAGTCCCCCAGATGTCTCAGTCCATTCCAGAGGAACCTCTTTTCCCTTCACCGACTCGTCTTTCACGCCGAGGATCGACTCACACCAAGGTGGCACCTCGCACAGCCCTGTGGGAAAGCCTCGTGGGAAAGACTCGAGGGACAGCCTCGAGGGAAAGCCACAGATCCCTTGATCCACGTGACAGGAAGCGTGACACTACTGCTGCAGCTCGGGAGGAAAGCGCACGTGCATGCCCCCTCTCGAGACGAGGCCTGACTCCCCTGGGAAGACTCACAAGCACCCCAAGATCCATGGCAACACTGGAGAGGAATCCTCAGGTTACGGCCCCGACTCCACACAAGGACTGAGGCCCCGGCATGGACGGGAGAGGAATCCCGAGAGGTCCCCTAGCAACTTGCATTGGGACTGGCCTTTCCTGAGGCCACCAGAGCGGGTCCCTGAGGTCCCCGTCGTAACTCGAGAAGACCTGCCGCAACTCGAGAAAATCCAGGAGGTTCTCCCCTACCGGCGAGATGAGGCCCATTTCCGCTGAGGCGTCTCGAGGCTGATCACACCTCACCTCTGGAACTTCGAAAGGGTCCTTCACACCCTTGTTGCAAATCAAGAAGTACCCCGACCTAGCCGTCTCCACTCGAGAGGAATAACGAGGGTCAGGCCACATCTAGAGGAGCCCCGTTTCCGCCTCGTAGCTCGAGATGAGGGATCCTTTCCCTGCTTCGTCGGGAAAGAGTTTCCGGCGTTCCCGTCGCATCTCAAGAGGAGGCCCTCTCAACAGGAACGGCGAGAGGAACTCCAGAGTCGTGCCACCATTCCAAGAGTCCCCCAGATGTCTCAGTCCATTCCAGAGGAACCTCTTTTCCCTTCACCGGCTCGTCTTTCACGCCGAGGATCGACTCACACCAAGGTGGCACGTGGCACAGCCCTGTGGGAAAGCCTCGAGGGACAGCCTCGAGGGAAAGCCACAGATCCCTTGATCCACGTGACAGGAAGCCTTACACTACTGCTGCAGCTCGGGAGGAAAGCGCACGTGCATGCCCCCACTCGAGACGAGGCCTGACTCCCCTGGGGAGACTCAGAAACACCCCAAGATCCATGGCAACACTGGAGAGGAATCCTCAGGTTCCGGCCCCGACTCCACACATGGACTGACGCCCTGGCATGGACGGGAGAGGAATCCCGAGAGAACCCCTAGCAACTCGCATGGGGACTGGCCTTTCCTGAGGCCACCAGAGCGGGTCCCTGAGGTCCCCGTCTTAACTCGAGAAGACCTGCCGCAACTCGAGAAAATCCAGGTGGTTCTCCCCTCCAGGCGAGATGAGGCCCATTTCCGCTGAGGCGTCTCGAGGCTGATCACACCTCACCTCTGGAACTTCGAAAGGGTCCTTCACACCCTTGGTGCAAATCAAGAAGTTCCCCGACATACCCGTCTCCACTCGAAAGAAATCACGAGGGTCACGCCCACATCCAGAGGAGCCCCGTTTCCGCCTCGTAGCTCGAGATGCGGGAACCTTTCCCTGCTTCGTCGGGAAAGAGTTCCTGGCGTTCCCGTCGCATCTCAAGAGGAGGCCCTCTCAACAGGAACGGCGAGAGGAACTCCAGGGTCGTGCCACCATTCCAAGAGTCCCCCAGATGTCTCAGTCCATTCCAGAGGAACCTCTTTTCCCTTCACCGGCTCGTCTTTCACGCCGAGGATCGACTCACACCAAGGTGGCACGTGGCACAGCCCTGTGGGAAAGCCTCGTGGGAAAGCCTCGAGGGACAGCCTCGAGCGAAAGCCACAGATCCCTTGATCCACGTGACAGGAAGCGTGACACTACTGCTGCAGCTCGGGAGGAAAGCGCACGTGCATGCCCCCACTCGAGACGAGGCCTGACTCCCCTGGGGAGACTCAGAAGCACCCCAAGATCCATGGCAACACTGGGGAGGAATCCTCAGGTTCCGGCCCCGACTCCACACAAGGACTGAGGCCCCGGCATGGACGGGAGAGGAATCCCGAGAGGTCCCCAAGCAACTCGCATGGGGACTGGCCTTTCCTGAGGCCACCAGAGCGGGTCCCTGAGGTCCCCGTCGTAACTCGAGAAGACCTGCCGCAACTCGAGAAAATCCAGGAGGTTCTCCCCTACCGGCGAGATGAGGCCCATTTCCGCTGAGGCGTCTCGAGGCTGATCACACCTCACCTCTGGAACTTCGAAAGGGTCCTTCACACCCTTGTTGCAAATCAAGAAGTACCCCGACATACCCGTCTCCACTCGAGAGGAATAACGAGGGTCAGGCCACATCTAGAGGAGCCCCGTTTCCGCCTCGTAGCTCGAGATGAGGGATCCTTTCCCTGCTTCGTCGGGAAAGAGTTTCCGGCGTTCCCGTCGCATCTCAAGAGGAGGCCCTCTCAACAGGAACGGCGAGAGGAACTCCAGAGTCGTGCCACCATTCCAAGAGTCCCCCAGATGTCTCAGTCCATTCCAGAGGAACCTCTTTTCCCTTCACCGGCTCGTCTTTCACGCCGAGGATCGACTCACACCAAGGTGGCACGTGGCACAGCCCTGTGGGAAAGCCTCATGGGAAAGCCTCGAGGGACAGCCTCGAGGGAAAGCCACAGATCCCTTGATCCACGTGACAGGAAGCCTTACACTACTGCTGCAGCTCGGGAGGAAAGCGCACGTGCATGCCCCCACTCGAGACGAGGCCTGACTCCCCTGGGGAGACTCAGAAACACCCCAAGATCCATGGCAACACTGGAGAGGAATCCTCAGGTTCCGGCCCCGACTCCACACATGGACTGACGCCCCGGCATGGACGGGAGAGGAATCCCGAGAGAACCCCTAGCAACTCGCATGGGGACTGGCCTTTCCTGAGGCCACCAGAGCGGGTCCCTGAGGTCCCCGTCGTAACTCGAGAAGACCTGCCGCAACTCGAGAAAATCCAGGTGGTTCTCCCCTCCAGGCGAGATGAGGCCCATTTCCGCTGAGGCGTCTCGAGGCTGATCACACCTCACCTCTGGAACTTCGAAAGGGTCCTTCACACCCTTGGTGAAAATCAAGAAGTTCCCCGACATACCCGTCTCCACTCGAAAGAAATCACGAGGGTCACGCCCACATCCAGAGGAGCCCCGTTTCCGCCTCGTAGCTCGAGATGCGGGAACCTTTCCCTGCTTCGTCGGGAAAGAGTTCCTGGCGTTCCCGTCGCATCTCAAGAGGAGGCCCTCTCAACAGGAACGGCGAGAGGAACTCCAGGGTCGTGCCACCATTCCAAGAGTCCCCCAGATGTCTCAGTCCATTCCAGAGGAACCTCTTTTCCCTTCACCGGCTCGTCTTTCACGCCGAGGATCGACTCACACCAAGGTGGCACGTGGCACAGCCCTGTGGGAAAGCCTCGTGGGAAAGCCTCGAGGGACAGCCTCGAGCGAAAGCCACAGATCCCTTGATCCACGTGACAGGAAGCGTGACACTACTGCTGCAGCTCGGGAGGAAAGCGCACGTGCATGCCCCCACTCGAGACGAGGCCTGACTCCCCTGGGGAGACTCAGAAGCACCCCAAGATCCATGGCAACACTGGAGAGGAATCCTCAGGTTCCGGCCCCGACTCCACACAAGGACTGAGGCCCCGGCATGAACGGGAGAGGAATCAAGAGAGGTCCCCTAGCAACTCGCATGGGGACTGGCCTTTCCTGAGGCCACCAGAGCGGGTTCCTGTGGTCCCCGTCGTAACTCGAGAAGACCTGCCGCAACTCGAGAAAATCCAGGAGGTTCTCCCCTCCAGGCGAGATGAGGCCCATTTCCGCTGAGGCGTCTCGAGGCTGATCACACCTCACCTCTGGAACTTCGAAAGGCTCCTTCACACCCTTGGTGCAAATCAAGAAGTTCCCCGACATACCCGTCTCCACTCGAGAGGAATCACGAGGGTCACGCCCACATTCAGAGGAGCCCCGTTTCCACCTCGTAGCTCGAGATGCGGGATCCTTTCCCTGCTTCGTCGGGAAAGAGTTCCTGGCGTTCCCGTCGCATCTCAAGAGGAGGCCCTCTCAACAGGAACGGCGAGAGGAACTCCAGGGTCGTGCCACCATTCCAAGAGTCCTCCAGATATCTCAGTCCATTCCAGAGGAACCTCTTTTCCCTTCACCGGCTCGTCTTTCACGCCGAGGATCGACTCACACCAAGCTGGCACGTGGCACAGCCCTGTGGGAAAGCCTCGTGGGAAAGCCTCGAGGGACAGCCTCGAGGGAAAGCCACAGATCCCTTTATCCACGTGACAGGAAGCGTGACACTACTGCTGCAGCTCGGGAGGAAAGCACACGTGCATGCCCCCACTCGAGACGAGACCTGACTCCCCTGGGGAGACTCAGAAGCACCCCAAGATCCATGGCAACACTGGGGAGGAATCCTCAGGTTCCGGCCCCGACTCCACACAAGGACTGAGGCCCCGGCATGGACGGGAGAGGAATCCCGAGAGGTCCCCAAGCAACTCGCATGGGGACTGGCCTTTCCTGAGGCCACCAGAGCGGTTCCCTGAGGTCCCCGTCGTAACTCGAGAAGACCTGCCGCAACTCGAGAAAATCCAGGAGGTTCTCCCCTCCAGGCGAGATGAGGCCCATTTCCGCTGAGGCGTCTCGAGGCTGATCACACCTCACCTCTGGAACTTCGAAAGGGTCCTTCACACCCTTGGTGCAAATCAAGAAGTTCCCCGACCTAGCCGTCTCCACTCGAGAGGAATCACGTGGGTCCCGCCCACATCCAGAGGAGCCCCGTTTCCGCCTCGTAGCTCGAGATGAGGGATCCTTTCCCTGCTTCGTCCGGAAAGTGTTCCCGGCGTTCCCGTCGCATCTCAAGAGGAGGCCCTCTCAACAGGAACGGCGAGAGGAACTCCAGGGTCGTGCCACCATTTCAAGAGTCCCCCAGATGTCTCAGTCCATTCCAGAGGAACCTCTTTTCCCTTCACCGGCTCGTCTTTCACGCCGAGGATCGACTCACACCAAGGTGGTACGTGGCACAGCCCTGTGGGAAAGCCTCGTGGGAAAGCCTCGAGGGACAGCCTCGAGGGAAAGCCACAGATCCCTTGATCCACGTGACAGGAAGCGTGACACTACTGCTGCAGCTCGGGAGGAAAGCGCACGTGCATGCCGCCACTCGAGATGAGGCCTGACTCCCCTGGGGAGACTCAGAAGCACCCCAAGATCCATGGCAACACTGGAGAGGAATCCTCAGGTTCCGGCCCCGACTCCACACAAGGACTGACGCCCCGGCATGAACGGGAGAGGAATCAAGAGAGGTCCCCTAGCAACTCGGATGGGGACTGGCCTTTCCTGAGGCCACCAGAGCCGGTTCCTGTGGTCCCCGTCGTAACTCGAGAAGACCTGCCGCAACTCGAGAAAATCCAGGAGGTTCTCCCCTCCAGGCGAGATGAGGCCCATTTCCGCTGAGGCGTCTCGAGGCTGATCACACCTCACCTCTGGAACTTCGAAAGGCTCCTTCACACCCTTGGTGCAAATCAAGAAGTTCCCCGACACACCCGTCTCCACTCGAGAGGAATCACGAGGGTCACGCCCACATTCAGAGGAGCCCCGTTTCCGCCTCGTAGCTCGAGATGCGGGATCCTTTCCCTGCTTCGTCGGGAAAGAGTTCCTGGCGTTCCCGTCGCATCTCAAGAGGAGGCCCTCTCAACAGGAACGGCGAGAGGAACTCCAGGGTCGTGCCACCATTCCAAGAGTCCTCCAGATATCTCAGTCCATTCCAGAGGAACCTCTTTTCCCTTCACCGGCTCGTCTTTCACGCCGAGGATCGACTCACACCAAGCTGGCACGTGGCACAGCCCTGTGGGAAAGCCTCGTGGGAAAGCCTCGAGGGACAGCCTCGAGGGAAAGCCACAGATCCCTTTATCCACGTGACAGGAAGCGTGACACTACTGCTGCAGCTCGGGAGGAAAGCACACGTGCATGCCCCCACTCGAGACGAGACCTGACTCCCCTGGGGAGACTCAGAAGCACCCCAAGATCCATGGCAACACTGGGGAGGAATCCTCAGGTTCCGGCCCCGACTCCACACAAGGACTGAGGCCCCGGCATGGACGGGAGAGGAATCAAGAGAGGTCCCCTAGCAACTCGCATGGGGACTGGCCTTTCCTGAGGCCACCAGAGCGGGTCCCTGTGGTCCCCGTCGTAACTCGAGAAGACCTGCCGCAACTCGAGAAATTCCAGGAGGTTCTCCCCTCCAGGCGAGATGAGGCCCATTTCCGCTGAGGCGTCTCGAGGCTGATCACACCTCACCTCTGGAACTTCGAAAGGGTCCTTCACACCCTTGGTGCAAATCAAGAAGTTCCCCGACATACCCGTCTCCACTCGAGAGGAATAACGAGGGTCAGGCCACATCTAGAGGAGCCCCGTTTCCGCCTCGTAGCTCGAGATGAGGGATCCTTTCCCTGCTTCGTCGGGAAAGAGTTTCCGGCGTTCCCGTCGCATCTCAAGAGGAGGCCCTCTCAACAGGAACGGCGAGAGGAACTCCAGAGTCGTGCCACCATTCCAAGAGTCCCCCAGATGTCTCAGTCCATTCCAGAGGAACCTCTTTTCCCTTCACCGGCTCGTCTTTCACGCCGAGGATCGACTCACACCAAGGTGGCACGTGGCACAGCCCTGTGGGAAAGCCTCATGGGAAAGCCTCGAGGGACAGCCTCGAGGGAAAGCCACAGATCCCTTGATCCACGTGACAGGAAGCCTTACACTACTGCTGCAGCTCGGGAGGAAAGCGCACGTGCATGCCCCCACTCGAGACGAGGCCTGACTCCCCTGGGGAGACTCAGAAACACCCCAAGATCCATGGCAACACTGGAGAGGAATCCTCAGGTTCCGGCCCCGACTCCACACATGGACTGACGCCCCGGCATGGACGGGAGAGGAATCCCGAGAGAACCCCTAGCAACTCGCATGGGGACTGGCCTTTCCTGAGGCCACCAGAGCGGGTCCCTGAGGTCCCCGTCGTAACTCGAGAAGACCTGCCGCAACTCGAGAAAATCCAGGTGGTTCTCCCCTCCAGGCGAGATGAGGCCCATTTCCGCTGAGGCGTCTCGAGGCTGATCACACCTCACCTCTGGAACTTCGAAAGGGTCCTTCACACCCTTGGTGAAAATCAAGAAGTTCCCCGACATACCCGTCTCCACTCGAAAGAAATCACGAGGGTCACGCCCACATCCAGAGGAGCCCCGTTTCCGCCTCGTAGCTCGAGATGCGGGAACCTTTCCCTGCTTCGTCGGGAAAGAGTTCCTGGCGTTCCCGTCGCATCTCAAGAGGAGGCCCTCTCAACAGGAACGGCGAGAGGAACTCCAGGGTCGTGCCACCATTCCAAGAGTCCCCCAGATGTCTCAGTCCATTCCAGAGGAACCTCTTTTCCCTTCACCGGCTCGTCTTTCACGCCGAGGATCGACTCACACCAAGGTGGCACGTGGCACAGCCCTGTGGGAAAGCCTCGTGGGAAAGCCTCGAGGGACAGCCTCGAGCGAAAGCCACAGATCCCTTGATCCACGTGACAGGAAGCGTGACACTACTGCTGCAGCTCGGGAGGAAAGCGCACGTGCATGCCCCCACTCGAGACGAGGCCTGACTCCCCTGGGGAGACTCAGAAGCACCCCAAGATCCATGGCAACACTGGAGAGGAATCCTCAGGTTCCGGCCCCGACTCCACACAAGGACTGAGGCCCCGGCATGAACGGGAGAGGAATCAAGAGAGGTCCCCTAGCAACTCGCATGGGGACTGGCCTTTCCTGAGGCCACCAGAGCGGGTTCCTGTGGTCCCCGTCGTAACTCGAGAAGACCTGCCGCAACTCGAGAAAATCCAGGAGGTTCTCCCCTCCAGGCGAGATGAGGCCCATTTCCGCTGAGGCGTCTCGAGGCTGATCACACCTCACCTCTGGAACTTCGAAAGGCTCCTTCACACCCTTGGTGCAAATCAAGAAGTTCCCCGACATACCCGTCTCCACTCGAGAGGAATCACGAGGGTCACGCCCACATTCAGAGGAGCCCCGTTTCCACCTCGTAGCTCGAGATGCGGGATCCTTTCCCTGCTTCGTCGGGAAAGAGTTCCTGGCGTTCCCGTCGCATCTCAAGAGGAGGCCCTCTCAACAGGAACGGCGAGAGGAACTCCAGGGTCGTGCCACCATTCCAAGAGTCCTCCAGATATCTCAGTCCATTCCAGAGGAACCTCTTTTCCCTTCACCGGCTCGTCTTTCACGCCGAGGATCGACTCACACCAAGCTGGCACGTGGCACAGCCCTGTGGGAAAGCCTCGTGGGAAAGCCTCGAGGGACAGCCTCGAGGGAAAGCCACAGATCCCTTTATCCACGTGACAGGAAGCGTGACACTACTGCTGCAGCTCGGGAGGAAAGCACACGTGCATGCCCCCACTCGAGACGAGACCTGACTCCCCTGGGGAGACTCAGAAGCACCCCAAGATCCATGGCAACACTGGGGAGGAATCCTCAGGTTCCGGCCCCGACTCCACACAAGGACTGAGGCCCCGGCATGGACGGGAGAGGAATCCCGAGAGGTCCCCAAGCAACTCGCATGGGGACTGGCCTTTCCTGAGGCCACCAGAGCGGTTCCCTGAGGTCCCCGTCGTAACTCGAGAAGACCTGCCGCAACTCGAGAAAATCCAGGAGGTTCTCCCCTCCAGGCGAGATGAGGCCCATTTCCGCTGAGGCGTCTCGAGGCTGATCACACCTCACCTCTGGAACTTCGAAAGGGTCCTTCACACCCTTGGTGCAAATCAAGAAGTTCCCCGACCTAGCCGTCTCCACTCGAGAGGAATCACGTGGGTCCCGCCCACATCCAGAGGAGCCCCGTTTCCGCCTCGTAGCTCGAGATGAGGGATCCTTTCCCTGCTTCGTCCGGAAAGTGTTCCCGGCGTTCCCGTCGCATCTCAAGAGGAGGCCCTCTCAACAGGAACGGCGAGAGGAACTCCAGGGTCGTGCCACCATTTCAAGAGTCCCCCAGATGTCTCAGTCCATTCCAGAGGAACCTCTTTTCCCTTCACCGGCTCGTCTTTCACGCCGAGGATCGACTCACACCAAGGTGGTACGTGGCACAGCCCTGTGGGAAAGCCTCGTGGGAAAGCCTCGAGGGACAGCCTCGAGGGAAAGCCACAGATCCCTTGATCCACGTGACAGGAAGCGTGACACTACTGCTGCAGCTCGGGAGGAAAGCGCACGTGCATGCCGCCACTCGAGATGAGGCCTGACTCCCCTGGGGAGACTCAGAAGCACCCCAAGATCCATGGCAACACTGGAGAGGAATCCTCAGGTTCCGGCCCCGACTCCACACAAGGACTGAGGCCCCGGCATGAACGGGAGAGGAATCAAGAGAGGTCCCCTAGCAACTCGGATGGGGACTGGCCTTTCCTGAGGCCACCAGAGCCGGTTCCTGTGGTCCCCGTCGTAACTCGAGAAGACCTGCCGCAACTCGAGAAAATCCAGGAGGTTCTCCCCTCCAGGCGAGATGAGGCCCATTTCCGCTGAGGCGTCTCGAGGCTGATCACACCTCACCTCTGGAACTTCGAAAGGCTCCTTCACACCCTTGGTGCAAATCAAGAAGTTCCCCGACACACCCGTCTCCACTCGAGAGGAATCACGAGGGTCACGCCCACATTCAGAGGAGCCCCGTTTCCGCCTCGTAGCTCGAGATGCGGGATCCTTTCCCTGCTTCGTCGGGAAAGAGTTCCTGGCGTTCCCGTCGCATCTCAAGAGGAGGCCCTCTCAACAGGAACGGCGAGAGGAACTCCAGGGTCGTGCCACCATTCCAAGAGTCCTCCAGATATCTCAGTCCATTCCAGAGGAACCTCTTTTCCCTTCACCGGCTCGTCTTTCACGCCGAGGATCGACTCACACCAAGCTGGCACGTGGCACAGCCCTGTGGGAAAGCCTCGTGGGAAAGCCTCGAGGGACAGCCTCGAGGGAAAGCCACAGATCCCTTTATCCACGTGACAGGAAGCGTGACACTACTGCTGCAGCTCGGGAGGAAAGCACACGTGCATGCCCCCACTCGAGACGAGACCTGACTCCCCTGGGGAGACTCAGAAGCACCCCAAGATCCATGGCAACACTGGGGAGGAATCCTCAGGTTCCGGCCCCGACTCCACACAAGGACTGAGGCCCCGGCATGGACGGGAGAGGAATCAAGAGAGGTCCCCTAGCAACTCGCATGGGGACTGGCCTTTCCTGAGGCCACCAGAGCGGGTCCCTGTGGTCCCCGTCGTAACTCGAGAAGACCTGCCGCAACTCGAGAAAATCCAGGAGGTTCTCCCCTCCAGGCGAGATGAGGCCCATTTCCGCTGAGGCGTCTCGAGGCTGATCACACCTCACCTCTGGAACTTCGAAAGGGTCCTTCACACCCTTGGTGCAAATCAAGAAGTTCCCCGACCTAGCCGTCTCCACTCGAGAGGAATCACGTGGGTCCCGCCCACATCCAGAGGAGCCCCGTTTCCGCCTCGTAGCTCGAGATGAGGGATCCTTTCCCTTCTTCGTCGGGAAAGTGTTACCGGCGTTCCCGTCGCATCTCAAGAGGAGGCCCTCTCAACAGGAACGGCGAGAGGAACTCCAGAGTCGTGCCACCATTCCAAGAGTCCCCCAGATGTCTCAGTCCATTCCAGAGGAACCTCTTTTCCCTTCACCGGCTCGTCTTTCACGCCGAGGATCGACTCACACCAAGGTGGCACGTGGCACAGCCCTGTGGGAAAGCCTCATGGGAAAGCCTCGAGGGACAGCCTCGAGGGAAAGCCACAGATCCCTTGATCCACGTGACAGGAAGCGTTACACTACTGCTGCAGCTCGGGAGGAAAGCGCACGTGCATGCCCCCACTCGAGACGAGGCCTGACTCCCCTGGGGAGACTCAGAAACACCCCAAGATCCATGGCAACACTGGGGAGGAATCCTCAGGTTCCGGCCCCGACTCCACACATGGACTGAGGCCCCGGCATGGACGGGAGAGGAATCCCGAGAGAACCCCTAGCAACTCGCATGGGGACTGGCCTTTCCTGAGGCCACCAGTGCGGGTCCCTGAGGTCCCCGTCGTAACTCGAGAAGACCTGCCGCAACTCGAGAAAATCCAGGTGGTTCTCACCTCCAGGCGACATGAGGCCCATTTCCGCTGAGGCGTCTCGAGGCTGATCACACCTCACCTCTGGAACTTCGAAAGGGTCCTTCACACCCTTGGTGCAAATCAAGAAGTTCCCCGACATACCCGTCTCCACTCGAGAGAAATCACGATGGTCACGCCCACATCCAGAGGAGCCCCGTTTCCGCCTCGTAGCTCGAGATGCGGGATCCTTTCCCTGCTTCGTCGGGAAAGAGTTTCCGGCGTTCCCGTCGCATCTCAAGAGGAGGCCCTCTCAACAGGAACGGCGAGAGGAACTCCAGAGTCGTGCCACCATTCCAAGAGGCTCCCAGATGTCTCAGTCCATACCAGCGGAACCTCTTTTCCCTTCACCGGCTTGTCTTTCACGCCGAGGATCGACTCACACCAAGGTGGCACGTGGAACAGCCCTGTGGGAAAGCCTCGTGGGAAAGCCTCGAGGGACAGCCTCGAGGGAAAGCCACAGATCCCTTGATCCACGTGACAGGAAGCGTTACACTACTGCTGCAGCTCGGGAGGAAATCGCACGTGCATGCCCCCACTCGAGACGAGGCCTGACTCCCCTGGGGAGACTCAGAAACACCCCAAGATCCATGGCAACACTGGAGAGGAATCCTCAGGTTCCGGCCCCGACTCCACACATGGACTGAGGCCCCGGCATGGACGGGAGAGGAATCCAGAGAGAACCCCTAGCAACTCGCATGGGGACTGGCCTTTCCTGAGGCCACCAGAGCGGGTCCCTGAGGTCCCCGTCGTAACTCGAGAAGACCTGCCGCAACTCGAGAAAATCCAGGTGGTTTTCCCCTCCAGGCGAGATGAGGCCCATTTCCGCTGAGGCGTCTCGAGGCTGATCACACCTCACCTCTGGAACTTCGAAAGGGTCCTTCACACCCTTGGTGCAAATCAAGAAGTTCCCCGACATACCCGTCTCCACTCGAAAGAAATCACGAGGGTCACGCCCACATCCAGAGGAGCCCCGTTTCCGCCTCGTAGCTCGAGATGCGGGAACCTTTCCCTGCTTCGTCGGGAAAGAGTTCCTGGCGTTCCCGTCGCATCTCAAGAGGAGGCCCTCTCAACAGGAACGGCGAGAGGAACTCCAGGGTCGTGCCACCATTCCAAGAGTCCCCCAGATATCTCAGTCCATTCCAGAGGAACCTCTTTTCCCTTCACCGGCTCGTCTTTCACGCCGAGGATCGACTCACACCAAGCTGGCACGTGGCACAGCCCTGTGGGAAAGCCTCGTGGGAAAGCCTCGAGGGACAGCCTCGAGCGAAAGCCACAGATCCCTTGATCCACGTGACAGGAAGCGTGACACTACTGCTGCAGCTCGGGAGGAAAGCGCACGTGCATGCCCCCACTCGAGACGAGACCTGACTCCCCTGGGGAGACTCAGAAGCACCCCAAGATCCATGGCAACACTGGGGAGGAATCCTCAGGTTCCGGCCCCGACTCCACACAAGGACTGAGGCCCCGGCATGGACGGGAGAGGAATCCTGAGAGGTCCCCAAGCAACTCGCATGGGGACTGGCCTTTCCTGAGGCCACCAGAGCGGTTCCCTGAGGTCCCCGTCGTAACTCGAGAAGACCTGCCGCAACTCGAGAAAATCCAGGAGGTTCTCCCCTCCAGGCGAGATGAGGCCCATTTCCGCTGAGGCGTCTCCAGGCTGATCACACCTCACCTCTGGAACTTCGAAAGGGTCCTTCACACCCTTGGTGCAAATCAAGAAGTTCCCCGACCTAGCCGTCTCCACTCGAGAGGAATCACGTGGGTCCCGCCCACATCCAGAGGAGCCCCGTTTCCGCCTCGTAGCTCGAGATGAGGGATCCTTTCCCTGCTTCGTCGGGAAAGTGTTCCCGGCGTTCCCGTCGCATCTCAAGAGGAGGCCCTCTCAACAGGAACGGCGAGAGGAACTCCAGGGTCGTGCCACCATTTCAAGAGTCCCCCAGATGTCTCAGTCCATTCCAGAGGAACCTCTTTTCCCTTCACCGGCTCGTCTTTCACGCCGAGGATCGACTCACACCAAGGTGGCACCTGGCACAGCCCTGTGGGAAAGCCTCGTGGGAAAGCCTCGAGGGACAGCCTCGAGGGAAAGCCACAGATCCCTTGATCCACGTGACAGGAAGCGTGACACTACTGCTGCAGCTCGGGAGGAAAGCGCACGTGCATGCCCCCACTCGAGACGAGGCCTGACTCCCCTGGGAAGACTCACAAGCACCCCAAGATCCATGGCAACACTGGAGAGGAATCCTCAGGTTACGGCCCCGACTCCACACAAGGACTGAGGCCCCGGCATGGACGGGAGAGGAATCCCGAGAGGTCCCCTAGCAACTTGCATTGGGACTGGCCTTTCCTGAGGCCACCAGAGCGGGTCCCTGAGGTCCCCGTCGTAACTCGAGAAGACCTGCCGCAACTCGAGAAAATCCAGGAGGTTCTCCCCTACCGGCGAGATGAGGCCCATTTCCGCTGAGGCGTCTCGAGGCTGATCACACCTCACCTCTGGAACTACGAAAGGGTCCTTCACACCCTTGTTGCAAATCAAGAAGTACCCCGACATACCCGTCTCCACTCGAGAGGAATAACGAGGGTCAGGCCACATCTAGAGGAGCCCCGTTTCCGCCTCGTAGCTCGAGATGAGGGATCCTTTCCCTGCTTCGTCGGGAAAGAGTTTCCGGCGTTCCCGTCGCATCTCAAGAGGAGGCCCTCTCAACAGGAACGGCGAGAGGAACTCCAGAGTCGTGCCACCATTCCAAGAGGCTCCCAGATGTCTCAGTCCATACCAGCGGAACCTCTTTTCCCTTCACCGGCTCGTCTTTCACGCCGAGGATCGACTCACACCAAGGTGGCACGTGGCACAGCCCTGTGGGAAAGCCTCATGGGAAAGCCTCGAGGGACAGCCTCGAGGGAAAGCCACAGATCCCTTGATCCACGTGACAGGAAGCGTTACACTACTGCTGCAGCTCGGGAGGAAAGCGCACGTGCATGCCCCCACTCGAGACGAGGCCTGACTCCCCTGGGGAGACTCAGAAACACCCCAAGATCCATGGCAACACTGGAGAGGAATCCTCAGGTTCCGGCCCCGACTCCACACATGGACTGACGCCCCGGCATGGACGGGAGAGGAATCCAGAGAGAACCCCTAGCAACTCGCATGGGGACTGGCCTTTCCTGAGGCCACCAGAGCGGGTCCCTGAGGTCCCCGTCGTAACTCGAGAAGACCTGCCGCAACTCGAGAAAATCCAGGTGGTTTTCCCCTCCAGGCGAGATGAGGCCCATTTCCGCTGAGGCGTCTCGAGGCTGATCACACCTCACCTCTGGAACTTCGAAAGGGTCCTTCACACCCTTGGTGCAAATCAAGAAGTTCCCCGACATACCCGTCTCCACTCGAAAGAAATCACGAGGGTCACGCCCACATCCAGAGGAGCCCCGTTTCCGCCTCGTAGCTCGAGATGCGGGAACCTTTCCCTGCTTCGTCGGGAAAGAGTTCCTGGCGTTCCCGTCGCATCTCAAGAGGAGGCCCTCTCAACAGGAACGGCGAGAGGAACTCCAGGGTCGTGCCACCATTTCAAGAGTCCCCCAGATGTCTCAGTCCATTCCAGAGGAAACTCTTTTCCCTTCACCGGCTCGTCTTTCACGCCGAGGATCGACTCACACCAAGCTGGCACGTGGCACAGCCCTGTGGGAAAGCCTCGTGGGAAAGCCTCGAGGGACAGCCTCTAGGGAAAGCCACAGATCCCTTGATCCACGTGACAGGAAGCGTGACACTACTGCTGCAGCTCGGGAGGAAAGCGCACGTGCATGCCGCCACTCGAGACGAGGCCTGACTCCCCTGGGGAGACTCAGAAGCACCCCAAGATCCATGGCAACACTGGAGAGGAATCCTCAGGTTCCGGCCCCGACTCCACACAAGGACTGAGGCCCCGGCATGGACGGGAGAGGAATCCCGAGAGGTCCCCTAGCAACTCGCATGGGGACTGGCCTTTCCTGAGGCCACCAGAGCGGTTCCCTGAGGTCCCCGTCGTAACTCGAGAAGACCTGCCGCAACTCAAGAAAATCCAGGAGGTTCTCCCCTCCAGGCGAGATGAGGCCCATTTCCGCTGAGGCGTCTCGAGGCTGATCACACCTCACCTCTGGAACTTCGAAAGGCTCCTTCACACCCTTGGTGCAAATCAAGAAGTTCCCCGACATACCCGTCTCCACTCGAGAGGAATCACGAGGGTCCCGCCCACATCCAGAGGAGCCCCGTTTCCGCCTCGTAGCTCGAGATTAGGGATCCTTTCCCTGCTTCGTCGGGAAAGAATTCCCGGCGTTCCCGTCGCATCTCAAGAGGAGGCCCTCTCAACAGGAACGGCGAGAGGAACTCCAGGGTCGTGCCACCATTCCAAGAGTCCCCCAGATGTCTCAGTCCATTCCAGAGGAACCTCTTTTCCCTTCACCGGCTCGTCTTTCACGCCGAGGATCGACTAACACCAAGCTGGCACGTGGCACAGCCCTGTGGGAAAGCCTCGTGGGAAAGCCTCGAGGGACAGCCTCGAGGGAAAGCCACAGATCCCTTGATCCACGTGACAGGAAGCGTGACACTACTGCTGCAGCTCGGGAGGAAAGCGCACGTGCATGCCCCCACTCGAGACGAGGCCTGACTCCCCTGGGGAGACTCAGAAGCACCCCAAGATCCATGGCAACACTGGAGAGGAATCCTCAGGTTCCGGCCCCGACTCCACACAAGGACTGAGGCCCCGGCATGGACGGGAGAGGAATCCCGAGAGGTCCCCTAGCAACTCGCATGGGGACTGGCCTTTCCTGAGGCCACCAGAGCGGGTCCCTGTGGTCCCCGTCGTGACTCGAGAAGACCTGCCGCAACTCGAGAAAATCCAGGAGGTTCTCCCCTCCAGGCGAGATGAGGCCCATTTCCGCTGAGGCGTCTCGAGGCTGATCACACCTCACCTCTGGAACTTCGAAAGGGTCCTTCACAGCCTTGGTGCAAATCAAGAAGTTCCCAGACATACCCGTCTCCACTCGAGAGGAATCACGAGGGTCCCGCCCACATCCAGAGGAGCCCCGTTTCCGCCTCGTAGTTCGAGATGAGGGATCCTTTCCCTGCTTCGTCGGGAAAGAGTTCCCGGCGTTCCCGTCGCATCTCAAGAGGAGGCCCTCTCAACAGGAACGGCGAGAGGAACTCCAGGGTCGTGCCACCATTCCAAGAGTCCCCCAGATGTCTCAGTCCATTCCAGAGGAACCTCTTTTCCCTTCACCGGCTCGTCTTTCACGCCGAGGATCGACTCACACCAAGCTGGCACGTGGCACAGCCCTGTGGGAAAGCCTCGTGGGAAAGCCTCGAGGGACAGCCTCTAGGGAAAGACACAGATCCCTTTATCCACGTGACAGGAAGCGTGACACTACTGCTGCAGCTCGGGAGGAAAGCGCACGTGCATGCCCCCACTCGAGACGAGACCTGACTCCCCTGGGGAGACTCAGAAGCACCCCAAGATCCATGGCAACAATGGGGAGGAATCCTCAGGTTCCGGCCCCGACTCCACACAAGGACTGAGGCCCCGGCATGGACGGGAGAGGAATCAAGAGAGGTCCCCTAGCAACTCGCATGGGGACTGGCCTTTCCTGAGGCCACCAGAGCGGGTCCCTGTGGTCCCCGTCGTAACTCGAGAAGACCTGCCGCAACTCGAGAAAATCCAGGAGGTTCTCCCCTCCAGGCGAGATGAGGCCCATTTCCGCTGAGGCGTCTCGAGGCTGATCACACCTCACCTCTGGAACTTCGAAAGGCTCCTTCACACCCTTGGTGCAAATCAAGAAGTTCCCCGACCTAGCCGTCTCCACTCGAGAGGAATCACGTGGGTCCCGCCCACATCCAGAGGAGCCCCGTTTCCGCCTCGTAGCTCGAGATGAGGGATCCTTTCCCTTCTTCGTCGGGAAAGTGTTCCCGGCGTTCCCGTCGCATCTCAAGAGGAGGCCCTCTCAACAGGAACGGCGAGAGGAACTCCAGGGTCGTGCCACCATTTCAAGAGTCCCCCAGATGTCTCAGTCCATTCCAGAGGAAACTCTTTTCCCTTCACCGGCTCGTCTTTCACGCCGAGGATCGACTCACACCAAGGTGGCACGTGGCACAGCCCTGTGGGAAAGCCTCGTGGGAAAGCCTCGAGGGACAGCCTCGAGGGAAAGCCTCAGATCCCTTGATCCACGTGACAGGAAGCGTGACACTACTGCTGCAGCTCGGGAGGAAAGCCCACGTGCATGCCGCCACTCGAGACGAGGCCTGACTCCCCTGGGGAGACTCAGAAGCACCCCAAGATCCATGGCAACACTGGAGAGGAATCCTCAGGTTCCGGCCCCGACTCCACACAAGGACTGAGGCCCCGGCATGGACGGGAGAGGAATCCCGAGAGGTCCCCTAGCAACTTGCATGGGGACTGGCCTTTCCTGAGGCCACAAGAGCGGGTCCCTGAGGTCCCCGTCGTAACTCGAGAAGACCTGCCGCATCTCGAGAAAATCCAAGAGGTTCTCCTCTCCAGGCGAGATGCCGCCCATTTCCACTGAGGCGTCTCGAGGCTGATGACACCTCACCTCTGGAACTTCGAAAGGCTCCTTCACACCCTTGGTGCAAATCAAGAAGTTCCCCGACATACCCGTGTCCACTCGAGAGGAATCACGAGGGTCCCGCCCACATCCAGAGGAGCCCCGTTTCCGCCTCGTAGCTCGAGATGAGGGATCCTTTCCCTGCTTCGTCGGGAAAGAGTTCCCGGCGTTCCCGTCGCATCTCAAGAGGAGGCCCTCTCAACAGGAACGGCGAGAGGAACTCCAGGGTCGTGCCACCATTCCAAGAGTCCCCCAGATGTCTCAGTCCATTCCAGAGGAACCTCTTTTCCCTTCACCGGCTCGTCTTTCACGCCGAGGATCGACTAACACCAAGCTGGCACGTGGCACAGCCCTGTGGGAAAGCCTCGTGGGAAAGCCTCGAGGGACAGCCTCGAGGGAAAGCCACAGATCCCTTGATCCACGTGACAGGAAGCGTGACACTACTGCTGCAGCTCGGGAGGAAAGCGCACGTGCATGCCCCCACTCGAGACGAGGCCTGACTCCCCTGGGGAGACTCAGAAGCACCCCAAGATCCATGGCAACACTGGAGAGGAATCCTCAGGTTCCGGCCCCGACTCCACACAAGGACTGAGGCCCCGGCATGGACGGGAGAGGAATCCCGAGAGGTCCCCTAGCAACTCGCATGGGGACTGGCCTTTCCTGAGGCCACCAGAGCGGGTCCCTGTGGTCCCCGTCGTGACTCGAGAAGACCTGCCGCAACTCGAGAAAATCCAGGAGGTCCTCCCCTCCAGGCGAGATGAGGCCCATTTCCGCTGAGGCGTCTCGAGGCTGATCACACCTCACCTCTGGAACTTCGAAAGGGTCCTTCACACCCTTGGTGCAAATCAAGAAGTTCCCCGACCTAGCCGTCTCCACTCGAGAGTTATCACGAGGGTCCCGCCCACATCCAGAGGAGCCCCGTTTCCGCCTCGTAGCTCGAGATGAGGGATCCTTTCCCTGCTTCGTCGGGAAAGAGTTCCCGGTGTTCCCGTCGCATCTCAAGAGGAGGCCCTCTCAACAGGAACGGCGAGAGGAACTCCAGGGTCGTGCCACCATTCCAAGAGTCCCCCAGATATCTCAGTCCATTCCAGAGGAACCTCTTTTCCCTTCACCGGCTCGTCGTTCACGCTGAGGATCGACTCACACCAAGGTGGCACGTGGCACAGCCCTGTGGGAAAGCCTCGTGGGAAAGCCTCGAGGGACAGCCTCGAGGGAAAGCCACAGATCCCTTGATCCACGTGACAGGAAGCGTGACACTACTGCTGCAGCTCGGGAGGAAAGCGCACGTGCATGCCCCCACTCGAGACGAGGCCTGACTCCCCTGGGGAGACTCAGAAGCACCCCAAGATCCATGGCAACACTGGAGAGGAATCCTCAGGTTCCGGCCCCGACTCCACACAAGGACTGAGGCCCCGGCATGGACGGGAGAGGAATCCCGAGAGGTCCCCTAGCAACTCGCATGGGGACTGGCCTTTCCTGAGGCCACCAGAGCGGGTCCCTGAGGTCCCTGTCGTAACTCGAGAAGACCTGCCGCAACTCGAGAATATCCAGGAGGTTCTCCCCTCCAGGCGAGATGAGGCCCATTTCCGCTGAGGCGTCTCGAGGCTGATCACACCTCCCCTCTGGAACTTCGAAAGGCTCCTTCACAGCCTTGGTGCAAATCAAGAAGTTCCCAGACATACCCGTCTCCACTCGAGAGGAATCACGAGGGTCCCGCCCACATCCAGAGGAGCCCCGTTTCGGCCTCGTAGCTCGAGATGAGGGATCCTTTCCCTGCTTCGTCGGGAAAGAGTTCCCGGCGTTCCCGTCGCATCTCAAGAGGAGGCCCTCTCAACAGGAAGGGCGAGAGGAACTCCAGGGTCGTGCCACCATTCCAAGAGTCCCCCAGATGTCTCAGTCCATTCCAGAGGAACCTCTTTTCCCTTCACCGGCTCGTCTTTCACGCCGAGGATCGACTCACACCAAGATGGCACGTGGCACAGCCCTGTGGGAAAGCCTCGTGGGAAAGCCTCGAGGGACAGCCTCGAGGGAAAGCCACAGATCCCTTGATCCACGTGACAGGAAGCGTGACACTACTGCTGCAGCTCGGGAGGAAAGCGCACGTGCATGCCCCCACTCGAGACGAGGCCTGACTCCCCTGGGGAGACTCAGAAGCACCCCAAGATCCATGGCAACACTGGAGAGGAATCCTCAGGTTCCGGCCCCGACTCCACACAAGGACTGAGGCAACGGCATGGACGGTAGAGGAATCCCGAGAGGACCCTAGCAACTCTCATGGGGACTGGCCTTTCCTGAGGCCACCAGAGTGGGTCCCTGAGGTCCCCGTCATAACTCGAGAAGACCTGCTGCAACTCGAGAAAATCCAGGAGGTTCTCCCCTCCAGGCGAGATGAGGCCCATTTCCGCTGAGGCGTCTCGAGGCTGATCACACCTCACCTCTGGAACTTCGAAAGGGTCCTTCACACCCTTGGTGCAAATCAAGAAGTTCCCCGACCTAGCCGTCTCCACTCGAGAGTTATCACGAGGGTCCCGCCCACATCCAGAGGAGCCCCGTTTCCGCCTCGTAGCTCTAGATGAGGGATCCTTTCCCTGCTTCGTCGGGAAAGAGTTCCCGGCGTTCCCGTCGCATCTCAAGAGGAGGCCCTCTCAACAGGAACGGCGAGAGGAACTCCAGGGTCGTGCCACCATTCCAAGAGTCCCCCAGATGTCTCAGTCCATTCCAGAGGAACCTCTTTTCCCTTCACCGGCTCGTCTTTCACGCCGAGGATCGACTCACACCAAGGTGGCACGTGGCACAGCCCTGTGGGAAAGCCTCGTGGGAAAGCCTCGAGGGACAGCCTCGAGGGAAAGCCACAGATCCCTTGATCCACGTGACAGGAAGCGTGACACTACTGCTGCAGCTCGGGAGGAAAGCGCACGTGCATGCCCCCACTCGAGACGAGGCCTGACTCCCCTGGGGAGACTCAGAAGCACCCCAAGATCCATGGCAACACTGGAGAGGAATCCTCAGGTTCCGGCCCCGACTCCACACAAGGACTGAGGCCACGGCATGGACGGGAGAGGAATCCCGAGAGGTCCCCTAGCAACTCGCATGGGGACTGGCCTTTCCTGAGGCCACCAGAGCGGGTCCCTGTGGTCCCCGTCGTGACTCGAGAAGACCTGCCGCAACTCGAGAAAATCCAGGAGGTCCTCCCCTCCAGGCGAGATGAGGCCCATTTCCGCTGAGGCGTCTCGAGGCTGATCACACCTCACCTCTGGAACTTCGAAAGGGTCCTTCACACCCTTGGTGCAAATCAAGAAGTTCCCCGACCTAGCCGTCTCCACTCGAGAGTTATCACGAGGGTCCCGCCCACATCCAGAGGAGCCCCGTTTCCGCCTCGTAGCTCGAGATGAGGGATCCTTTCCCTGCTTCGTCGGGAAAGAGTTCCCGGCGTTCCCGTCGCATCTCAAGAGGAGGCCCTCTCAACAGGAACGGCGAGAGGAACTCCAGGGTCGTGCCACCATTCCAAGAGTCCCCCAGATATCTCAGTCCATTCCAGAGGAACCTCTTTTCCCTTCACCGGCTCGTCGTTCACGCTGAGGATCGACTCACACCAAGGTGGCACGTGGCACAGCCCTGTGGGAAAGCCTCGTGGGAAAGCCTCGAGGGACAGCCTCGAGGGAAAGCCACAGATCCCTTGATCCACGTGACAGGAAGCGTGACACTACTGCTGCAGCTCGGGAGGAAAGCGCACGTGCATGCCCCCACTCGAGACGAGGCCTGACTCCCCTGGGGAGACTCAGAAGCACCCCAAGATCCATGGCAACACTGGAGAGGAATCCTCAGGTTCCGGCCCCGACTCCACACAAGGACTGAGGCCCCGGCATGGACGGGAGAGGAATCCCGAGAGGTCCCCTAGCAACTCGCATGGGGACTGGCCTTTCCTGAGGCCACCAGAGCGGGTCCCTGAGGTCCCCGTCGTAACTCGAGAAGACCTGCCGCATCTCGAGAAAATCCAAGAGATTCTCCTCTCCAGGCGAGATGAGGCCCATTTCCACTGAGGCGTCTCGAGGCTGATGACACCTCACCTCTGGAACTTCGAAAGGCTCCTTCACACCCTTGGTGCAAATCAAGAAGTTCCCCGACATACCCGTGTCCACTCGAGAGGAATCACGAGGGTCCCGCCCACATACAGAGGAGCCCCGTTTCCGCCTCGTAGCTCGAGATGAGGGATCCTTTCCCTGCTTCGTCGGGAAAGAGTTCCCGGCGTTCCCGTCGCATCTCAAGAGGAGGCCCTCTCAACAGGAACGGCGAGAGGAACTCCAGGGTCGTGCCACCATTCCAAGAGTCCCCCAGATGTCTCAGTCCATTCCAGAGGAACCTCTTTTCCCTTCACCGTCTCGTCTTTCACGCCGAGGATCGACTAACACCAAGCTGGCACGTGGCACAGCCCTGTGGGAAAGCCTCGTGGGAAAGCCTCGAGGGACAGCCTCGAGGGAAAGCCACAGATCCCTTGATCCACGTGACAGGAAGCGTGACACTACTGCTGCAGCTCGGGAGGAAAGCGCACGTGCATGCCCCCACTCGAGACGAGGCCTGACTCCCCTGGGGAGACTCAGAAGCACCCCAAGATCCATGGCAACACTGGAGAGGAATCCTCAGGTTCCGGCCCCGACTCCACACAAGGACTGAGGCCCCGGCATGGACGGGAGAGGAATCCCGAGAGGTCCCCTAGCAACTCGCATGGGGACTGGCCTTTCCTGAGGCCACCAGAGCGGGTCCCTGTGGTCCCCGTCGTGACTCGAGAAGACCTGCCGCAACTCGAGAAAATCCAGGAGGTCCTCCCCTCCAGGCGAGATGAGGCCCATTTCCGCTGAGGCGTCTCGAGGCTGATCACACCTCACCTCTGGAACTTCGAAAGGGTCCTTCACACCCTTGGTGCAAATCAAGAAGTTCCCCGACCTAGCCGTCTCCACTCGAGAGTTATCACGAAGGTCCCGCCCACATCCAGAGGAGCCCCGTTTCCGCCTCGTAGCTCGAGATGAGGGATCCTTTCCCTGCTTCGTCGGGAAAGAGTTCCCGGCGTTCCCGTCGCATCTCAAGAGGAGGCCCTCTCAACAGGAACGGCGAGAGGAACTCCAGGGTCGTGCCACCATTCCAAGAGTCCCCCAGATATCTCAGTCCATTCCAGAGGAACCTCTTTTCCCTTCACCGGCTCGTCGTTCACGCTGAGGATCGACTCACACCAAGGTGGCACGTGGCACAGCCCTGTGGGAAAGCCTCGTGGGAAAGCCTCGAGGGACAGCCTCGAGGGAAAGCCACAGATCCCTTGATCCACGTGACAGGAAGCGTGACACTACTGCTGCAGCTCGGGAGGAAAGCGCACGTGCATGCCCCCACTCGAGACGAGGCCTGACTCCCCTGGGGAGACTCAGAAGCACCCCAAGATCCATGGCAACACTGGAGAGGAATCCTCAGGTTCCGGCCCCGACTCCACACAAGGACTGAGGCCCCGGCATGGACGGGAGAGGAATCCCGAGAGGTCCCCTAGCAACTCGCATGGGGACTGGCCTTTCCTGAGGCCACCAGAGCGGGTCCCTGAGGTCCCCGTCGTAACTCGAGAAGACCTGCCGCATCTCGAGAAAATCCAAGAGATTCTCCTCTCCAGGCGAGATGAGGCCCATTTCCACTGAGGCGTCTCGAGGCTGATGACACCTCACCTCTGGAACTTCGAAAGGCTCCTTCACACCCTTGGTGCAAATCAAGAAGTTCCCCGACATACCCGTGTCCACTCGAGAGGAATCACGAGGGTCCCGCCCACATACAGAGGAGCCCCGTTTCCGCCTCGTAGCTCGAGATGAGGGATCCTTTCCCTGCTTCGTCGGGAAAGAGTTCCCGGCGTTCCCGTCGCATCTCAAGAGGAGGCCCTCTCAACAGGAACGGCGAGAGGAACTCCAGGGTCGTGCCACCATTCCAAGAGTCCCCCAGATGTCTCAGTCCATTCCAGAGGAACCTCTTTTCCCTTCACCGGCTCGTCTTTCACGCCGAGGATCGACTAACACCAAGCTGGCACGTGGCACAGCCCTGTGGGAAAGCCTCGTGGGAAAGCCTCGAGGGACAGCCTCGAGGGAAAGCCACAGATCCCTTGATCCACGTGACAGGAAGCGTGACACTACTGCTGCAGCTCGGGAGGAAAGCGCACGTGCATGCCCCCACTCGAGACGAGGCCTGACTCCCCTGGGGAGACTCAGAAGCACCCCAAGATCCATGGCAACACTGGAGAGGAATCCTCAGGTTCCGGCCCCGACTCCACACAAGGACTGAGGCCCCGGCATGGACGGGAGAGGAATCCCGAGAGGTCCCCTAGCAACTCGCATGGGGACTGGCCTTTCCTGAGGCCACCAGAGCGGGTCCCTGTGGTCCCCGTCGTGACTCGAGAAGACCTGCCGCAACTCGAGAAAATCCAGGAGGTCCTCCCCTCCAGGCGAGATGAGGCCCATTTCCGCTGAGGCGTCTCGAGGCTGATCACACCTCACCTCTGGAACTTCGAAAGGGTCCTTCACACCCTTGGTGCAAATCAAGAAGTTCCCCGACCTAGCCGTCTCCACTCGAGAGTTATCACGAGGGTCCCGCCCACATCCAGAGGAGCCCCGTTTCCGCCTCGTAGCTCGAGATGAGGGATCCTTTCCCTGCTTCGTCGGGAAAGAGTTCCCGGCGTTCCCGTCGCATCTCAAGAGGAGGCCCTCTCAACAGGAACGGCGAGAGGAACTCCAGGGTCGTGCCACCATTCCAAGAGTCCCCCAGATATCTCAGTCCATTCCAGAGGAACCTCTTTTCCCTTCACCGGCTCGTCGTTCACGCTGAGGATCGACTCACACCAAGGTGGCACGTGGCACAGCCCTGTGGGAAAGCCTCGTGGGAAAGCCTCGAGGGACAGCCTCGAGGGAAAGCCACAGATCCCTTGATCCACGTGACAGGAAGCGTGACACTACTGCTGCAGCTCGGGAGGAAAGCGCACGTGCATGCCCCCACTCGAGACGAGGCCTGACTCCCCTGGGGAGACTCAGAAGCACCCCAAGATCCATGGCAACACTGGAGAGGAATCCTCAGGTTCCGGCCCCGACTCCACACAAGGACTGAGGCCCCGGCATGGACGGGAGAGGAATCCCGAGAGGTCCCCTAGCAACTCGCATGGGGACTGGCCTTTCCTGAGGCCACCAGAGCGGGTCCCTGAGGTCCCCGTCGTAACTCGAGAAGACCTGCCGCATCTCGAGAAAATCCAAGAGATTCTCCTCTCCAGGCGAGATGAGGCCCATTTCCACTGAGGCGTCTCGAGGCTGATGACACCTCACCTCTGGAACTTCGAAAGGCTCCTTCACACCCTTGGTGCAAATCAAGAAGTTCCCCGACATACCCGTGTCCACTCGAGAGGAATCACGAGGGTCCCGCCCACATACAGAGGAGCCCCGTTTCCGCCTCGTAGCTCGAGATGAGGGATCCTTTCCCTGCTTCGTCGGGAAAGAGTTCCCGGCGTTCCCGTCGCATCTCAAGAGGAGGCCCTCTCAACAGGAACGGCGAGAGGAACTCCAGGGTCGTGCCACCATTCCAAGAGTCCCCCAGATGTCTCAGTCCATTCCAGAGGAACCTCTTTTCCCTTCACCAGCTCGTCTTTCACGCCGAGGATCGACTAACACCAAGCTGGCACGTGGCACAGCCCTGTGGGAAAGCCTCGTGGGAAAGCCTCGAGGGACAGCCTCGAGGGAAAGCCACAGATCCCTTGATCCACGTGACAGGAAGCGTGACACTACTGCTGCAGCTCGGGAGGAAAGCGCACGTGCATGCCCCCACTCGAGACGAGGCCTGACTCCCCTGGGGAGACTCAGAAGCACCCCAAGATCCATGGCAACACTGGAGAGGAATCCTCAGGTTCCGGCCCCGACTCCACACAAGGACTGAGGCCCCGGCATGGACGGGAGAGGAATCCCGAGAGGTCCCCTAGCAACTCGCATGGGGACTGGCCTTTCCTGAGGCCACCAGAGCGGGTCCCTGTGGTCCCCGTCGTGACTCGAGAAGACCTGCCGCAACTCGAGAAAATCCAGGAGGTCCTCCCCTCCAGGCGAGATGAGGCCCATTTCCGCTGAGGCGTCTCGAGGCTGATCACACCTCACCTCTGGAACTTCGAAAGGGTCCTTCACACCCTTGGTGCAAATCAAGAAGTTCCCCGACCTAGCCGTCTCCACTCGAGAGTTATCACGAGGGTCCCGCCCACATCCAGAGGAGCCCCGTTTCCGCCTCGTAGCTCGAGATGAGGGATCCTTTCCCTGCTTCGTCGGGAAAGAGTTCCCGGCGTTCCCGTCGCATCTCAAGAGGAGGCCCTCTCAACAGGAACGGCGAGAGGAACTCCAGGGTCGTGCCACCATTCCAAGAGTCCCCCAGATATCTCAGTCCATTCCAGAGGAACCTCTTTTCCCTTCACCGGCTCGTCGTTCACGCTGAGGATCGACTCACACCAAGGTGGCACGTGGCACAGCCCTGTGGGAAAGCCTCGTGGGAAAGCCTCGAGGGACAGCCTCGAGGGAAAGCCACAGATCCCTTGATCCACGTGACAGGAAGCGTGACACTACTGCTGCAGCTCGGGAGGAAAGCGCACGTGCATGCCCCCACTCGAGACGAGGCCTGACTCCCCTGGGGAGACTCAGAAGCACCCCAAGATCCATGGCAACACTGGAGAGGAATCCTCAGGTTCCGGCCCCGACTCCACACAAGGACTGAGGCCCCGGCATGGACGGGAGAGGAATCCCGAGAGGTCCCCTAGCAACTCGCATGGGGACTGGCCTTTCCTGAGGCCACCAGAGCGGGTCCCTGAGGTCCCTGTCGTAACTCGAGAAGACCTGCCGCAACTCGAGAATATCCAGGAGGTTCTCCCCTCCAGGCGAGATGAGGCCCATTTCCGCTGAGGCGTCTCGAGGCTGATCACACCTCCCCTCTGGAACTTCGAAAGGCTCCTTCACAGCCTTGGTGCAAATCAAGAAGTTCCCAGACATACCCGTCTCCACTCGAGAGGAATCACGAGGGTCCCGCCCACATCCAGAGGAGCCCCGTTTCGGCCTCGTAGCTCGAGATGAGGGATCCTTTCCCTGCTTCGTCGGGAAACAGTTCCCGGCGTTCCCGTCGCATCTCAAGAGGAGGCCCTCTCAACAGGAACGGCGAGAGGAACTCCAGGGTCGTGCCACCATTCCAAGAGTCCCCCAGATGTCTCAGTCCATTCCAGAGGAACCTCTTTTCCCTTCACCGGCTCGTCTTTCACGCCGAGGATCGACTCACACCAAGATGGCACGTGGCACAGCCCTGTGGGAAAGCCTCGTGGGAAAGCCTCGAGGGACAGCCTCGAGGGAAAGCCACAGATCCCTTGATCCACGTGACAGGAAGCGTGACACTACTGCTGCAGCTCGGGAGGAAAGCGCACGTGCATGCCCCCACTCGAGACGAGGCCTGACTCCCCTGGGGAGACTCAGAAGCACCCCAAGATCCATGGCAACACTGGAGAGGAATCCTCAGGTTCCGGCCCCGACTCCACACAAGGACTGAGGCAACGGCATGGACGGTAGAGGAATCCCGAGAGGACCCTAGCAACTCTCATGGGGACTGTCCTTTCCTGAGGCCACCAGAGTGGGTCCCTGAGGTCCCCGTCATAACTCGAGAAGACCTGCTGCAACTCGAGAAAATCCAGGAGGTTCTCCCCTCCAGGCGAGATGAGGCCCATTTCCGCTGAGGCGTCTCGAGGCTGATCACACCTCACCTCTGGAACTTCGAAAGGGTCCTTCACACCCTTGGTGCAAATCAAGAAGTTCCCCGACCTAGCCGTCTCCACTCGAGAGGAATCACGAGGGTCCCGCCCACATCCAGAGGAGCCCCGTTTCCGCCTCGTAGCTCTAGATGAGGGATCCTTTCCCTGCTTCGTCGGGAAAGAGTTCCCGGCGTTCCCGTCGCATCTCAAGAGGAGGCCCTCTCAACAGGAACGGCGAGAGGAACTCCAGGGTCGTGCCACCATTCCAAGAGTCCCCCAGATGTCTCAGTCCATTCCAGAGGAACCTCTTTTCCCTTCACCGGCTCGTCTTTCACGCCGAGGATCGACTCACACCAAGGTGGCACGTGGCACAGCCCTGTGGGAAAGCCTCGTGGGAAAGCCTCGAGGGACAGCCTCGAGGGAAAGCCACAGATCCCTTGATCCACGTGACAGGAAGCGTGACACTACTGCTGCAGCTCGGGAGGAAAGCGCACGTGCATGCCCCCACTCGAGACGAGGCCTGACTCCCCTGGGGAGACTCAGAAGCACCCCAAGATGCATGGCAACACTGGAGAGGAATCCTCAGGTTCCGGCCCCGACTCCACACAAGGACTGAGGCCCCGGCATGGACGGGAGAGGAATCCCGAGAGGTCCCCTAGCAACTCGCATGGGGACTGGCCTTTCCTGAGGCCACCAGAGCGGTTCCCTGAGGTCCCCGTCGTAACTCGAGAAGACCTGCCGCAACTCAAGAAAATCCAGGAGGTTCTCCCCTCCAGGCGAGATGAGGCCCATTTCCGCTGAGGCGTCTCGAGGCTGATCACACCTCACCTCTGGAACTTCGAAAGGCTCCTTCACACCCTTGGTGCAAATCAAGAAGTTCCCCGACCTAGCCGTCTCCACTCGAGAGGAATCACGTGGGTCCCGCCCACATCCAGAGGAGCCCCGTTTCCGCCTCGTAGCTCGAGATTAGGGATCCTTTCCCTGCTTCGTCGGGAAAGAATTCCCGGCGTTCCCGTCGCATCTCAAGAGGAGGCCCTCTCAACAGGAACGGCGAGAGGAACTCCAGGGTCGTGCCACCATTCCAAGAGTCCCCCAGATGTCTCAGTCCATTCCAGAGGAAACTCTTTTCCCTTCACCGGCTCGTCTTTCACGCCGAGGATCGACTCACACCAAGGTGGCACGTGGCACAGCCCTGTGGGAAAGCCTCGTGGGAAAGCCTCGAGGGACAGCCTCGATGGAAAGCCACAGATCCCTTGATCCACGTGACAGGAAGCGTGACACTACTGCTGCAGCTCGGGAGGAAAGCGCACGTGCATGCCCCCACTCGAGACGTGGCCTGACACCCCTGGGGAGACTCAGAAGCACCCCAAGATCCATGGCAACACTGGAGAGGAATCCTCAGGTTCCGGCCCCGACTCCACACAAGGACTGAGGCCCCGGCATGGACGGGAGAGGAATCCCGAGAGGTCCCCTAGCAACTCGCATGGGGACTGGCCTTTCCTGAGGCCACCAGAGCGGGTCCCTGAGGTCCCCGTCGTAACTCGAGAAGACCTGCCGCATCTCGAGAAAATCCAAGAGATTCTCCCCTCCAGGCGAGATGAGGCCCATTTCCGCTGAGGCGTCTCGAGGCTGATCACACCTCACCTCTGGAACTTCGAAAGGGTCCTTCACACCCTTGGTGCAAATCAAGAAGTTCCCCGACCTAGCCGTCTCCACTCGAGAGTTATCACGAGGGTCCCGCCCACATCCAGAGGAGCCCCGTTTCCGCCTCGTAGCTCGAGATGAGGGATCCTTTCCCTGCTTCGTCGGGAAAGAGTTCCCGGCGTTCCCGTCGCATCTCAAGAGGAGGCCCTCTCAACAGGAACGGCGAGAGGAACTCCAGGGTCGTGCCACCATTCCAAGAGTCCCCCAGATATCTCAGTCCATTCCAGAGGAACCTCTTTTCCCTTCACCGGCTCGTCGTTCACGCTGAGGATCGACTCACACCAAGGTGGCACGTGGCACAGCCCTGTGGGAAAGCCTCGTGGGAAAGCCTCGAGGGACAGCCTCGAGGGAAAGCCACAGATCCCTTGATCCACGTGACAGGAAGCGTGACACTACTGCTGCAGCTCGGGAGGAAAGCGCACGTGCATGCCCCCACTCGAGACGAGGCCTGACTCCCCTGGGGAGACTCAGAAGCACCCCAAGATCCATGGCAACACTGGAGAGGAATCCTCAGGTTCCGGCCCCGACTCCACACAAGGACTGAGGCCCCGGCATGGACGGGAGAGGAATCCCGAGAGGTCCCCTAGCAACTCGCATGGGGACTGGCCTTTCCTGAGGCCACCAGAGCGGGTCCCTGAGGTCCCTGTCGTAACTCGAGAAGACCTGCCGCAACTCGAGAATATCCAGGAGGTTCTCCCCTCCAGGCGAGATGAGGCCCATTTCCGCTGAGGCGTCTCGAGGCTGATCACACCTCCCCTCTGGAACTTCGAAAGGCTCCTTCACAGCCTTGGTGCAAATCAAGAAGTTCCCAGACATACCCGTCTCCACTCGAGAGGAATCACGAGGGTCCCGCCCACATCCAGAGGAGCCCCGTTTCGGCCTCGTAGCTCGAGATGAGGGATCCTTTCCCTGCTTCGTCGGGAAACAGTTCCCGGCGTTCCCGTCGCATCTCAAGAGGAGGCCCTCTCAACAGGAACGGCGAGAGGAACTCCAGGGTCGTGCCACCATTCCAAGAGTCCCCCAGATGTCTCAGTCCATTCCAGAGGAACCTCTTTTCCCTTCACCGGCTCGTCTTTCACGCCGAGGATCGACTCACACCAAGATGGCACGTGGCACAGCCCTGTGGGAAAGCCTCGTGGGAAAGCCTCGAGGGACAGCCTCGAGGGAAAGCCACAGATCCCTTGATCCACGTGACAGGAAGCGTGACACTACTGCTGCAGCTCGGGAGGAAAGCGCACGTGCATGCCCCCACTCGAGACGAGGCCTGACTCCCCTGGGGAGACTCAGAAGCACCCCAAGATCCATGGCAACACTGGAGAGGAATCCTCAGGTTCCGGCCCCGACTCCACACAAGGACTGAGGCAACGGCATGGACGGTAGAGGAATCCCGAGAGGACCCTAGCAACTCTCATGGGGACTGTCCTTTCCTGAGGCCACCAGAGTGGGTCCCTGAGGTCCCCGTCATAACTCGAGAAGACCTGCTGCAACTCGAGAAAATCCAGGAGGTTCTCCCCTCCAGGCGAGATGAGGCCCATTTCCGCTGAGGCGTCTCGAGGCTGATCACACCTCACCTCTGGAACTTCGAAAGGGTCCTTCACACCCTTGGTGCAAATCAAGAAGTTCCCCGACCTAGCCGTCTCCACTCGAGAGGAATCACGAGGGTCCCGCCCACATCCAGAGGAGCCCCGTTTCCGCCTCGTAGCTCTAGATGAGGGATCCTTTCCCTGCTTCGTCGGGAAAGAGTTCCCGGCGTTCCCGTCGCATCTCAAGAGGAGGCCCTCTCAACAGGAACGGCGAGAGGAACTCCAGGGTCGTGCCACCATTCCAAGAGTCCCCCAGATGTCTCAGTCCATTCCAGAGGAACCTCTTTTCCCTTCACCGGCTCGTCTTTCACGCCGAGGATCGACTCACACCAAGCTGGCACGTGGCACAGCCCTGTGGGAAAGCCTCGTGGGAAAGCCTCGAGGGACAGCCTCGAGGGAAAGCCACAGATCCCTTGATCCACGTGACAGGAAGCGTGACACTACTGCTGCAGCTCGGGAGGAAAGCGCACGTGCATGCCCCCACTCGAGACGAGGCCTGACTCCCCTGGGGAGACTCAGAAGCACCCCAAGATGCATGGCAACACTGGAGAGGAATCCTCAGGTTCCGGCCCCGACTCCACACAAGGACTGAGGCCCCGGCATGGACGGGAGAGGAATCCCGAGAGGTCCCCTAGCAACTCGCATGGGGACTGGCCTTTCCTGAGGCCACCAGAGCGATTCCCTGAGGTCCCCGTCGTAACTCGAGAAGACCTGCCGCAACTCAAGAAAATCCAGGAGGTTCTCCCCTCCAGGCGAGATGAGGCCCATTTCCGCTGAGGCGTCTCGAGGCTGATCACACCTCACCTCTGGAACTTCGAAAGGCTCCTTCACACCCTTGGTGCAAATCAAGAAGTTCCCCGACCTAGCCGTCTCCACTCGAGAGGAATCACGTGGGTCCCGCCCACATCCAGAGGAGCCCCGTTTCCGCCTCGTAGCTCGAGATTAGGGATCCTTTCCCTGCTTCGTCGGGAAAGAATTCCCGGCGTTCCCGTCGCATCTCAAGAGGAGGCCCTCTCAACAGGAACGGCGAGAGGAACTCCAGGGTCGTGCCACCATTCCAAGAGTCCCCCAGATGTCTCAGTCCATTCCAGAGGAAACTCTTTTCCCTTCACCGGCTCGTCTTTCACGCCGAGGATCGACTCACACCAAGGTGGCACGTGGCACAGCCCTGTGGGAAAGCCTCGTGGGAAAGCCTCGAGGGACAGCCTCGATGGAAAGCCACAGATCCCTTGATCCACGTGACAGGAAGCATGACACTACTGCTGCAGCTCGGGAGGAAAGCGCACGTGCATGCCCCCACTCGAGACGAGGCCTGACTCCCCTGGGGAGACTCAGAAGCACCCCAAGATCCATGGCAACACTGGAGAGGAATCCTCAGGTTCCGGCCCCGACTCCACACAAGGACTGAGGCCCCGGCATGGACGGGAGAGGAATCCCGAGAGGTCCCCTAGCAACTCGCATGGGGACTGGCCTTTCCTGAGGCCACCAGAGCGGGTCCCTGAGGTCCCCGTCGTAACTCGAGAAGACCTGCCGCATCTCGAGAAAATCCAAGAGATTCTCCCCTCCAGGCGAGATGAGGCCCATTTCCGCTGAGGCGTCTCGAGGCTGATCACACCTCACCTCTGGAACTTCGAAAGGGTCCTTCACACCCTTGGTGCAAATCAAGAAGTTCCCCGACCTAGCCGTCTCCACTCGAGAGTTATCACGAGGGTCCCGCCCACATCCAGAGGAGCCCCGTTTCCGCCTCGTAGCTCGAGATGAGGGATCCTTTCCCTGCTTCGTCGGGAAAGAGTTCCCGGCGTTCCCGTCGCATCTCAAGAGGAGGCCCTCTCAACAGGAACGGCGAGAGGAACTCCAGGGTCGTGCCACCATTCCAAGAGTCCCCCAGATATCTCAGTCCATTCCAGAGGAACCTCTTTTCCCTTCACCGGCTCGTCGTTCACGCTGAGGATCGACTCACACCAAGGTGGCACGTGGCACAGCCCTGTGGGAAAGCCTCGTGGGAAAGCCTCGAGGGACAGCCTCGAGGGAAAGCCACAGATCCCTTGATCCACGTGACAGGAAGCGTGACACTACTGCTGCAGCTCGGGAGGAAAGCGCACGTGCATGCCCCCACTCGAGACGAGGCCTGACTCCCCTGGGGAGACTCAGAAGCACCCCAAGATCCATGGCAACACTGGAGAGGAATCCTCAGGTTCCGGCCCCGACTCCACACAAGGACTGAGGCCCCGGCATGGACGGGAGAGGAATCCCGAGAGGTCCCCTAGCAACTCGCATGGGGACTGGCCTTTCCTGAGGCCACCAGAGCGGGTCCCTGAGGTCCCTGTCGTAACTCGAGAAGACCTGCCGCAACTCGAGAATATCCAGGAGGTTCTCCCCTCCAGGCGAGATGAGGCCCATTTCCGCTGAGGCGTCTCGAGGCTGATCACACCTCCCCTCTGGAACTTCGAAAGGCTCCTTCACAGCCTTAGTGCAAATCAAGAAGTTCCCAGACATACCCGTCTCCACTCGAGAGGAATCACGAGGGTCCCGCCCACATCCAGAGGAGCCCCGTTTCCGCCTCGTAGCTCGAGATGAGGGATCCTTTCCCTGCTTCGTCGGGAAACAGTTCCCGGCGTTCCCGTCGCATCTCAAGAGGAGGCCCTCTCAACAGGAACGGCGAGAGGAACTCCAGGGTCGTGCCACCATTCCAAGAGTCCCCCAGATGTCTCAGTCCATTCCAGAGGAACCTCTTTTCCCTTCACCGGCTCGTCTTTCACGCCGAGGATCGACTCACACCAAGATGGCACGTGGCACAGCCCTGTGGGAAAGCCTCGTGGGAAAGCCTCGAGGGACAGCCTCGAGGGAAAGCCACAGATCCCTTGATCCACGTGACAGGAAGCGTGACACTACTGCTGTAGCTCGGGAGGAAAGCGCACGTGCATGCCCCCACTCGAGACGAGGCCTGACTCCCCTGGGGAGACTCAGAAGCACCCCAAGATCCATGGCAACACTGGAGAGGAATCCTCAGGTTCCGGCCCCGACTCCACACAAGGACTGAGGCCCCGGCATGGACGGGAGAGGAATCCCGAGAGGTCCCCTAGCAACTCGCATGGGGACTGGCCTTTCCTGAGGCCACCAGAGCGGGTCCCTGAGGTCCCCGTCGTAACTCGAGAAGACCTGCCGCATCTCGAGAAAATCCAAGAGATTCTCCCCTCCAGGCGAGATGAGGCCCATTTCCGCTGAGGCGTCTCGAGGCTGATCACACCTCACCTCTGGAACTTCGAAAGGGTCCTTCACACCCTTGGTGCAAATCAAGAAGTTCCCCGACCTAGCCGTCTCCACTCGAGAGTTATCACGAGGGTCCCGCCCACATCCAGAGGAGCCCCGTTTCCGCCTCGTAGCTCGAGATGAGGGATCCTTTCCCTGCTTCGTCGGGAAAGAGTTCCCGGCGTTCCCGTCGCATCTCAAGAGGAGGCCCTCTCAACAGGAACGGCGAGAGGAACTCCAGGGTCGTGCCACCATTCCAAGAGTCCCCCAGATATCTCAGTCCATTCCAGAGGAACCTCTTTTCCCTTCACCGGCTCGTCGTTCACGCTGAGGATCGACTCACACCAAGGTGGCACGTGGCACAGCCCTGTGGGAAAGCCTCGTGGGAAAGCCTCGAGGGACAGCCTCGAGGGAAAGCCACAGATCCCTTGATCCACGTGACAGGAAGCGTGACACTACTGCTGCAGCTCGGGAGGAAAGCGCACGTGCATGCCCCCACTCGAGACGAGGCCTGACTCCCCTGGGGAGACTCAGAAGCACCCCAAGATCCATGGCAACACTGGAGAGGAATCCTCAGGTTCCGGCCCCGACTCCACACAAGGACTGAGGCCCCGGCATGGACGGGAGAGGAATCCCGAGAGGTCCCCTAGCAACTCGCATGGGGACTGGCCTTTCCTGAGGCCACCAGAGCGGGTCCCTGAGGTCCCTGTCGTAACTCGAGAAGACCTGCCGCAACTCGAGAATATCCAGGAGGTTCTCCCCTCCAGGCGAGATGAGGCCCATTTCCGCTGAGGCGTCTCGAGGCTGATCACACCTCCCCTCTGGAACTTCGAAAGGCTCCTTCACAGCCTTAGTGCAAATCAAGAAGTTCCCAGACATACCCGTCTCCACTCGAGAGGAATCACGAGGGTCCCGCCCACATCCAGAGGAGCCCCGTTTCCGCCTCGTAGCTCGAGATGAGGGATCCTTTCCCTGCTTCGTCGGGAAACAGTTCCCGGCGTTCCCGTCGCATCTCAAGAGGAGGCCCTCTCAACAGGAACGGCGAGAGGAACTCCAGGGTCGTGCCACCATTCCAAGAGTCCCCCAGATGTCTCAGTCCATTCCAGAGGAACCTCTTTTCCCTTCACCGGCTCGTCTTTCACGCCGAGGATCGACTCACACCAAGATGGCACGTGGCACAGCCCTGTGGGAAAGCCTCGTGGGAAAGCCTCGAGGGACAGCCTCGAGGGAAAGCCACAGATCCCTTGATCCACGTGACAGGAAGCGTGACACTACTGCTGTAGCTCGGGAGGAAAGCGCACGTGCATGCCCCCACTCGAGACGAGGCCTGACTCCCCTGGGGAGACTCAGAAGCACCCCAAGATCCATGGCAACACTGGAGAGGAATCCTCAGGTTCCGGCCCCGACTCCACACAAGGACTGAGGCAACGGCATGGACGGTAGAGGAATCCCGAGAGGTCCCCTAGCAACTCTCATGGGGACTGGCCTTTCCTGAGGCCACCAGAGTGGGTCCCTGAGGTCCCCGTCATAACTCGAGAAGACCTGCTGCAACTCGAGAAAATCCAGGAGGTTCTCCCCTCCAGGCGAGATGAGGCCCATTTCCGCTGAGGCGTCTCGAGGCTGATCACAACTCACCTCTGGAACTTCGAAAGGGTCCTTCACACCCTTGGTGCAAATCAAGAAGTTCCCCGACCTAGCCGTCTCCACTCGAGAGTTATCACGAGGGTCCCGCCCACATCCAGAGGAGCCCCGTTTCCGCCTCGTAGCTCTAGATGAGGGATCCTTTCCCTGCTTCGTCGGGAAAGAGTTCCCGGCGTTCCCGTCGCATCTCAAGAGGAGGCCCTCTTAACAGGAACGGCGAGAGGAACTCCAGGGTCGTGCCACCATTCCAAGAGTCCCCCAGATATCTCAGTCCATTCCAGAGGAACCTCTTTTCCCTTCACCGGCTCGTCGTTCACGCCGAGGATCAACTCACACCAAGGTGGCACGTGGCACAACCCTGTGGGAAAGCCTCGTGGGAAAGCCTCGAGGGACAGCCTCGAGGGAAAGCCACAGATCCCTTGATCCACGTGACAGGAAGCGTGACACTACTGCTGCAGCTCGGGAGGAAAGCGCACGTGCATGCCCCCACTCGAGACGAGGCCTGACTCCCCTGGGGAAACTCAGAAGCACCCCAAGATCCATGGCAACACTGGAGAGGAATCCTCAGGTTCCGGCCCCGACTCCACACAAGGACTGAGGCCCCGGCATGGACGGGAGAGGAATCCCGAGAGGTCCCCTAGCAACTCGTATGGGGACTGGCCTTTCCTGAGGCCACCAGAGCGAGTCCCTGAGGTCCCCGTCGTAACTCGAGAAGACCTGCCGCAACTCGAGAAAACCCAGGAGGTTCTCCCCTCCAGGCGAAATGAGGCCCATTTCCGCTGAGGCGTCTCGAGGCTGATCACACCTCCCCCCTGGAACTTCGAAAGGCTCCTTCACACCCTTGGTGCAAATCAAGAAGTTCCCAGACATACCCGTCTCCACTCGAGAGGAATCACGAGGGTCCCGCCCACATCCAGAGGAGCCCCGTTTCCGCCTCGTAGCTCGAGATGAGGGATCCTTTCCCTGCTTCGTCGGGAAAGAGTTCCCGGCCTTCCCGTCGCATCTCAAGAGGAGGCCCTCTCAACAGGAACGGCGAGAGGAACTGCAGGGTCGTGCCACCATTCCAAGAGTCCCCCAGATGTCTCAGTCCATTCCAGAGGAACCTCTTTTCCCTTCACCGGCTCGTCTTTCACGCCGAGGATCGACTCACACCAAGGTGGCACGTGGCACAGTCCTGTGGGAAAGCCTCGTGGGAAAACCTCGAGGGACAGCCTCGAGGGAAAGCCACAGATCCCTTGATCCACGTGACAGGAAGCGTGACACTACTGCTGCAGCTCGGGAGGAAAGCGCACGTGCATGCCCCCACTCGAGACGAGGCCTGACTCCCCTGGGGAAACTCAGAAGCACCCCAAGATCCATGGCAACACTGGAGAGGAATCCTCAGGTTCCGGCCCCGACTCCACACAAGGACTGAGGCCCCGGCATGGACGGGAGAGGAATCCCGAGAGGTCCCCTAGCAACTCGCATGGGGACTGGCCTTTCCTGAGGCCACCAGAGCGGGTCCCTGTGGTCCCCGTCGTGACTCGAGAAGACCTGCCGCAACTCGAGAAAATCCAGGAGGTTCTCCCCTCCAGGCGAGATGAGGCCCATTTCCGCTGAGGCGTCTCGAGGCTGATCACACCTCACCTCTGGAACTTCGAAAGGGTCCTTCACACCCTTGGTGCAAATCAAGAAGTTCCCCGACCTAGCCGTCTCCACTCGAGAGTTATCACGAGGGTCCCGCCCACATCCAGAGGAGCCCCGTTTCCGCCTCGTAGCTCGAGATGAGGGATCCTTTCCCTGCTTCGTCGGGAAAGAGTTCCCGGCGTTCCCGTCGCATCTCAAGAGGAGGCCCTCTCAACAGGAACGGCGAGAGGAACTCCAGGGTCGTGCCACCATTCCAAGAGTCCCCCAGATATCTCAGTCCATTCCAGAGGAACCTCTTTTCCCTTCACCGGCTCGTCGTTCACGCCGAGGATCGACTCACACCAAGGTGGCACGTGCCACAGCCCTGTGGGAAAGCCTCGTGGGAAAGCCTCGAGGGACAGCCTCGAGGGAAAGCCACAGATCCCTTGATCCACGTGACAGGAAGCGTGACACTACTGCTGCAGCTCGGGAGGAAAGCGCACGTGCATGCCCCCACTCGAGACGAGGCCTGACTCCCCTGGGGAGACTCAGAAGCACCCCAAGATCCATGGCAACACTGGAGAGGAATCCTCAGGTTCCGGCCCCGACTCCACACAAGGACTGAGGCCCCGGCATGGACGGGAGAGGAATCCCGAGAGGTCCCCTAGCAACTCGCATGGGGACTGGCCTTTCCTGAGGCCACCAGAGCGGGTCCCTGAGGTCCCTGTCGTAACTCGAGAAGACCTGCCGCAACTCGAGAATATCCAGGAGGTTCTCCCCTCCAGGCGAGATGAGGCCCATTTCCGCTGAGGCGTCTCGAGGCTGATCACACCTCCCCTCTGGAACTTCGAAAGGCTCCTTCACAGCCTTGGTGCAAATCAAGTAGTTCCCAGACATACCCGTCTCCACTCGAGAGGAATCACGAGGGTCCCGCCCACATCCAGAGGAGCCCCGTTTCCGCCTCGTAGCTCGAGATGAGGGATCCTTTCCCTGCTTCGTCGGGAAACAGTTCCCGGCGTTCCCGTCGCATCTCAAGAGGAGGCCCTCTCAACAGGAACGGCGAGAGGAACTCCAGGGTCGTGCCACCATTCCAAGAGTCCCCCAGATGTCTCAGTCCATTCCAGAGGAACCTCTTTTCCCTTCACCGGCTCGTCTTTCACGCCGAGGATCGACTCACACCAAGATGGCACGTGGCACAGCCCTGTGGGAAAGCCTCGTGGGAAAGCCTCGAGGGACAGCCTCGAGGGAAAGCCACAGATCCCTTGATCCACGTGACAGGAAGCGTGACACTACTGCTGCAGCTCGGGAGGAAAGCGCACGTGCAAGCCCCCACTCGAGACGAGGCCTGACTCCCCTGGGGAGACTCAGAAGCACCCCAAGATCCATGACAACACTGGAGAGGAATCCTCAGGTTCCGGCCCCGACTCCACACAAGGACTGAGGCCCCGGCATGGACGGGAGAGGAATCCCGAGAGGTCCCCTAGCAACTCGCATGGGGACTGGCCTTTCCTGAGGCCACCAGAGCGGGTCCCTGAGGTCCCCGTCGTAACTCGAGAAGACCTGCCGCAACTCGAGAATATCCAGTAGGTTCTCCCCTCCAGGCGAGATGAGGCCCATTTCCGCTGAGGCGTCTCGAGGCTGATCACACCTCCCCCCTGGAACTTCGAAGGGCTCCTTCACACCCTTGGTGCAAATCAAGAAGTTCCCAGACATACCCGTCTCCACTCGAGAGGAATCACGAGGGTCCCGCCCACATCCAGAGGAGCCCCGTTTCCGCCTCGTAGCTCGAGATGAGGGATCCTTTCCCTGCTTCGTCGGGAAAGAGTTCCCGGCGTTCCCGTCGCATCTCAAGAGGAGGCCCTCTCAACAGGAAGGGCGAGAGGAACTCCAGGGTCGTGCCACCATTCCAAGAGTCCCCCAGATGTCTCAGTCCATTCCAGAGGAACCTCTTTTCCCTTCACCGGCTCGTCTTTCACGCCGAGGATCGACTCACACCAAGGTGGCACGTGGCACAGTCCTGTGGGAAAGCCTCGTGGGAAAACCTCGAGGGACAGCCTCGAGGGAAAGCCACAGATCCCTTGATCCACGTGACAGGAATCGTGACACTACTGCTGCAGCTCGGGAGGAAAGCGCACGTGCATGCCCCCACTCGAGACGAGGCCTGACTCCCCTGGGGAAACACAGAAGCACCCCAAGATCCATGGCAACACTGGAGAGGAATCCTCAGGTTCCGGCCCCGACTCCACACAAGGACTGAGGCCCCGGCATGGACGGGAGAGGAATCCCGAGAGGTCCCCTAGCAACTCGCATGGGGACTGGCCTTTCCTGAGGCCACCAGAGCGGGTCCCTGTGGTCCCCGTCGTGACTCGAGAAGACCTGCCGCAACTCGAGAAAATCCAGGAGGTTCTCCCCTCCAGGCGAGATGAGGCCCATTTCCGCTGAGGCGTCTCGAGGCTGATCACACCTCACCTCTGGAACTTCGAAAGGGTCCTTCACACCCTTGGTGCAAATCAAGAAGTTCCCCGACATACCCGTCTCCACTCGAGAGGAATCACGAGGGTCCCGCCCACATCCAGAGGAGCCCCGTTTCCGCCTCGTAGATCGAGATGAGGGATCCTTTCCCTGCTTCGTCGGGAAAGAGTTCCCGGCGTTCCCGTCGCATCTCAAGAGGAGGCCCTCTCAACAGGAACGGCGAGAGGAACTCCAGGGTCGTGCCACCATTCCAAGAGTCCCCCAGATGTCTCAGTCCATTCCAGAGGAACCTCTTTTCCCTTCACCGGCTCGTCTTTCACGCCGAGGATCGACTCACACCAAGGTGGCACGTGGCACAGCCCTGTGGGAAAGCCTCGTGGGAAAGCCTCGAGGGACAGCCTCGAGGGAAAGCCACAGATCCCTTGATCCACGTGACAGGAAGCGTGACACTACTGCTGCAGCTCGGGAGGAAAGCGCACGTGCATGCCCCCACTCGAGACGAGGCCTGACTCCCCTGGGGAGACTCAGAAGCACCCCAAGATCCATGACAACACTGGAGAGGAATCCTCAGGTTCCGGCCCCGACTCCACAAAAGGACTGAGGCCCCGGCATGGACGGGAGAGGAATCCCGAGAGGTCCCCTAGCAACTCGCATGGGGACTGGCCTTTCCTGAGGACACCAGAGTGGGTCCCTGAGGTCCCCGTCATAACTCGAGAAGACCTGCTGCAACTCGAGAAAATCCAGGAGGTTCTCCCCTCCAGGCGAGATGAGGCCCATTTCCGCTGAGGCGTCTCGAGGCTGATCACAACTCACCTCTGGAACTTCGAAAGGGTCCTTCACACCCTTGGTGCAAATCAAGAAGTTCCCCGACCTAGCCGTCTCCACTCGAGAGTTATCACGAGGGTCCCGCCCACATCCAGAGGAGCCCCGTTTCTGCCTCGTAGCTCTAGATGAGGGATCCTTTCCCTGCTTCGTCGGGAAAGAGTTCCCGGCGTTCCCGTCGCATCTCAAGAGGAGGCCCTCTTAACAGGAACGGCGAGAGGAACTCCAGGGTCGTGCCACCATTCCAAGAGTCCCCCAGATATCTCAGTCCATTCCAGAGGAACCTCTTTTCCCTTCACCGGCTCGTCGTTCACGCCGAGGATCAACTCACACCAAGGTGGCACGTGGCACAACCCTGTGGGAAAGCCTCGTGGGAAAGCCTCGAGGGACAGCCTCGAGGGAAAGCCACAGATCCCTTGATCCACGTGACAGGAAGCGTGACACTACTGCTGCAGCTCGGGAGGAAAGCGCACGTGCATGCCCCCACTCGAGACGAGGCCTGACTCCCCTGGGGAAACTCAGAAGCACCCCAAGATCCATGGCAACACTGGAGAGGAATCCTCAGGTTCCGGCCCCGACTCCACACAAGGACTGAGGCCCCGGCATGGACGGGAGAGGAATCCCGAGAGGTCCCCTAGCAACTCGTATGGGGACTGGCCTTTCCTGAGGCCACCAGAGCGAGTCCCTGAGGTCCCCGTCGTAACTCGAGAAGACCTGCCGCAACTCGAGAAAATCCAGGAGGTTCTCCCCTCCAGGCGAAATGAGGCCCATTTCCGCTGAGGCGTCTCGAGGCTGATCACACCTCCCCCCTGGAACTTCGAAAGGCTCCTTCACACCCTTGGTGCAAATCAAGAAGTTCCCAGACATACCCGTCTCCACTCGAGAGGAATCACGAGGGTCCCGCCCACATCCAGAGGAGCCCCGTTTCCGCCTCGTAGCTCGAGATGAGGGATCCTTTCCCTGCTTCGTCGGGAAAGAGTTCCCGGCCTTCCCGTCGCATCTCAAGAGGAGGCCCTCTCAACAGGAACGGCGAGAGGAACTGCAGGGTCGTGCCACCATTCCAAGAGTCCCCCAGATGTCTCAGTCCATTCCAGAGGAACCTCTTTTCCCTTCACCGGCTCGTCTTTCACGCCGAGGATCGACTCACACCAAGGTGGCACGTGGCACAGTCCTGTGGGAAAGCCTCGTGGGAAAACCTCGAGGGACAGCCTCGAGGGAAAGCCACAGATCCCTTGATCCACGTGACAGGAAGCGTGACACTACTGCTGCAGCTCGGGAGGAAAGCGCACGTGCATGCCCCCACTCGAGACGAGGCCTGACTCCCCTGGGGAAACTCAGAAGCACCCCAAGATCCATGGCAACACTGGAGAGGAATCCTCAGGTTCCGGCCCCGACTCCACACAAGGACTGAGGCCCCGGCATGGACGGGAGAGGAATCCCGAGAGGTCCCCTAGCAACTCGCATGGGGACTGGCCTTTCCTGAGGCCACCAGAGCGGGTCCCTGTGGTCCCCGTCGTGACTCGAGAAGACCTGCCGCAACTCGAGAAAATCCAGGAGGTTCTCCCCTCCAGGCGAGATGAGGCCCATTTCCGCTGAGGCGTCTCGAGGCTGATCACACCTCCCCTCTGGAACTTCGAAAGGCTCCTTCACAGCCTTGGTGCAAATCAAGAAGTTCCCAGACATACCCGTCTCCACTCGAGAGGAATCACGAGGGTCCCGCCCACATCCAGAGGAGCCCCGTTTCGGCCTCGTAGCTCGAGATGAGGGATCCTTTCCCTGCTTCGTCGGGAAACAGTTCCCGGCGTTCCCGTCGCATCTCAAGAGGAGGCCCTCTCAACAGGAACGGCGAGAGGAACTCCAGGGTCGTGCCACCATTCCAAGAGTCCCCCAGATGTCTCAGTCCATTCCAGAGGAACCTCTTTTCCCTTCACCGGCTCGTCTTTCACGCCGAGGATCGACTCACACCAAGATGGCACGTGGCACAGCCCTGTGGGAAAGCCTCGTGGGAAAGCCTCGAGGGACAGCCTCGAGGGAAAGCCACAGATCCCTTGATCCACGTGACAGGAAGCGTGACACTACTGCTGCAGCTCGGGAGGAAAGCGCACGTGCATGCCCCCACTCGAGACGAGGCCTGACTCCCCTGGGGAGACTCAGAAGCACCCCAAGATCCATGGCAACACTGGAGAGGAATCCTCAGGTTCCGGCCCCGACTCCACACAAGGACTGAGGCCCCGGCATGGACGGGAGAGGAATCCCGAGAGGTCCCCTAGCAACTCGCATGGGGACTGGCCTTTCCTGAGGCCACCAGAGCGGGTCCCTGTGGTCCCCGTCGTGACTCGAGAAGACCTGCCGCAACTCGAGAAAATCCAGGAGGTCCTCCCCTCCAGGCGAGATGAGGCCCATTTCCGCTGAGGCGTCTCGAGGCTGATCACACCTCACCTCTGGAACTTCGAAAGGGTCCTTCACACCCTTGGTGCAAATCAAGAAGTTCCCCGACCTAGCCGTCTCCACTCGAGAGGAATCACGAGGGTCCCGCCCACATCCAGAGGAGCCCCGTTTCCGCCTCGTAGCTCTAGATGAGGGATCCTTTCCCTGCTTCGTCGGGAAAGAGTTCCCGGCGTTCCCGTCGCATCTCAAGAGGAGGCCCTCTCAACAGGAACGGCGAGAGGAACTCCAGGGTCGTGCCACCATTCCAAGAGTCCCCCAGATGTCTCAGTCCATTCCAGAGGAACCTCTTTTCCCTTCACCGGCTCGTCTTTCACGCCGAGGATCGACTCACACCAAGGTGGCACGTGGCACAGCCCTGTGGGAAAGCCTCGTGGGAAAGCCTCGAGGGACAGCCTCGAGGGAAAGCCACAGATCCCTTGATCCACGTGACAGGAAGCGTGACACTACTGCTGCAGCTCGGGAGGAAAGCGCACGTGCATGCCCCCACTCGAGACGAGGCCTGAATCCCCTGGGGAGACTCAGAAGCACCCCAAGATGCATGGCAACACTGGAGAGGAATCCTCAGGTTCCGGCCCCGACTCCACACAAGGACTGAGGCCCCGGCATGGACGGGAGAGGAATCCCGAGAGGTCCCCTAGCAACTCGCATGGGGACTGGCCTTTCCTGAGGCCACCAGAGCGGTTCCCTGAGGTCCCCGTCGTAACTCGAGAAGACCTGCCGCAACTCAAGAAAATCCAGGAGGTTCTCCCCTCCAGGCGAGATGAGGCCCATTTCCGCTGAGGCGTCTCGAGGCTGATCACACCTCACCTCTGGAACTTCGAAAGGCTCCTTCACACCCTTGGTGCAAATCAAGAAGTTCCCCGACCTAGCCGTCTCCACTCGAGAGGAATCACGTGGGTCCCGCCCACATCCAGAGGAGCCCCGTTTCCGCCTCGTAGCTCGAGATTAGGGATCCTTTCCCTGCTTCGTCGGGAAAGAGTTCCCGGCGTTCCCGTCGCATCTCAAGAGGAGGCCCTCTCAACAGGAACGGCGAGAGGAACTCCAGGGTCGTGCCACCATTCCAAGAGTCCCCCAGATGTCTCAGTCCATTCCAGAGGAAACTCTTTTCCCTTCACCGGCTCGTCTTTCACGCCGAGGATCGACTCACACCAAGGTGGCACGTGGCACAGCCCTGTGGGAAAGCCTCGTGGGAAAGCCTCGAGGGACAGCCTCGATGGAAAGCCACAGATCCCTTGATCCACGTGACAGGAAGCATGACACTACTGCTGCAGCTCGGGAGGAAAGCGCACGTGCATGCCCCCACTCGAGACGAGGCCTGACTCCCCTGGGGAGACTCAGAAGCACCCCAAGATCCATGGCAACACTGGAGAGGAATCCTCAGGTTCCGGCCCCGACTCCACACAAGGACTGAGGCCCCGGCATGGACGGGAGAGGAATCCCGAGAGGTCCCCTAGCAACTCGCATGGGGACTGGCCTTTCCTGAGGCCACCAGAGCGGGTCCCTGAGGTCCCCGTCGTAACTCGAGAAGACCTGCCGCATCTCGAGAAAATCCAAGAGATTCTCCCCTCCAGGCGAGATGAGGCCCATTTCCGCTGAGGCGTCTCGAGGCTGATCACACCTCACCTCTGGAACTTCGAAAGGGTCCTTCACACCCTTGGTGCAAATCAAGAAGTTCCCCGACCTAGCCGTCTCCACTCGAGAGTTATCACGAGGGTCCCGCCCACATCCAGAGGAGCCCCGTTTCCGCCTCGTAGCTCGAGATGAGGGATCCTTTCCCTGCTTCGTCGGGAAAGAGTTCCCGGCGTTCCCGTCGCATCTCAAGAGGAGGCCCTCTCAACAGGAACGGCGAGAGGAACTCCAGGGTCGTGCCACCATTCCAAGAGTCCCCCAGATATCTCAGTCCATTCCAGAGGAACCTCTTTTCCCTTCACCGGCTCGTCGTTCACGCTGAGGATCGACTCACACCAAGGTGGCACGTGGCACAGCCCTGTGGGAAAGCCTCGTGGGAAAGCCTCGAGGGACAGCCTCGAGGGAAAGCCACAGATCCCTTGATCCACGTGACAGGAAGCGTGACACTACTGCTGCAGCTCGGGAGGAAAGCGCACGTGCATGCCCCCACTCGAGACGAGGCCTGACTCCCCTGGGGAGACTCAGAAGCACCCCAAGATCCATGGCAACACTGGAGAGGAATCCTCAGGTTCCGGCCCCGACTCCACACAAGGACTGAGGCCCCGGCATGGACGGGAGAGGAATCCCGAGAGGTCCCCTAGCAACTCGCATGGGGACTGGCCTTTCCTGAGGCCACCAGAGCGGGTCCCTGAGGTCCCTGTCGTAACTCGAGAAGACCTGCCGCAACTCGAGAATATCCAGGAGGTTCTCCCCTCCAGGCGAGATGAGGCCCATTTCCGCTGAGGCGTCTCGAGGCTGATCACACCTCCCCTCTGGAACTTCGAAAGGCTCCTTCACAGCCTTGGTGCAAATCAAGAAGTTCCCAGACATACCCGTCTCCACTCGAGAGGAATCACGAGGGTCCCGCCCACATCCAGAGGAGCCCCGTTTCCGCCTCGTAGCTCGAGATGAGGGATCCTTTCCCTGCTTCGTCGGGAAACAGTTCCCGGCGTTCCCGTCGCATCTCAAGAGGAGGCCCTCTCAACAGGAACGGCGAGAGGAACTCCAGGGTCGTGCCACCATTCCAAGAGTCCCCCAGATGTCTCAGTCCATTCCAGAGGAACCTCTTTTCCCTTCACCGGCTCGTCTTTCACGCCGAGGATCGACTCACACCAAGATGGCACGTGGCACAGCCCTGTGGGAAAGCCTCGTGGGAAAGCCTCGAGGGACAGCCTCGAGGGAAAGCCACAGATCCCTTGATCCACGTGACAGGAAGCGTGACACTACTGCTGTAGCTCGGGAGGAAAGCGCACGTGCATGCCCCCACTCGAGACGAGGCCTGACTCCCCTGGGGAGACTCAGAAGCACCCCAAGATCCATGGCAACACTGGAGAGGAATCCTCAGGTTCCGGCCCCGACTCCACACAAGGACTGAGGCAACGGCATGGACGGTAGAGGAATCCCGAGAGGTCCCCTAGCAACTCTCATGGGGACTGGCCTTTCCTGAGGCCACCAGAGTGGGTCCCTGAGGTCCCCGTCATAACTCGAGAAGACCTGCTGCAACTCGAGAAAATCCAGGAGGTTCTCCCCTCCAGGCGAGATGAGGCCCATTTCCGCTGAGGCGTCTCGAGGCTGATCACAACTCACCTCTGGAACTTCGAAAGGGTCCTTCACACCCTTGGTGCAAATCAAGAAGTTCCCCGACCTAGCCGTCTCCACTCGAGAGTTATCACGAGGGTCCCGCCCACATCCAGAGGAGCCCCGTTTCCGCCTCGTAGCTCTAGATGAGGGATCCTTTCCCTGCTTCGTTGGGAAAGAGTTCCCGGCGTTCCCGTCGCATCTCAAGAGGAGGCCCTCTTAACAGGAACGGCGAGAGGAACTCCAGGGTCGTGCCACCATTCCAAGAGTCCCCCAGATATCTCAGTCCATTCCAGAGGAACCTCTTTTCCCTTCACCGGCTCGTCGTTCACGCCGAGGATCAACTCACACCAAGGTGGCACGTGGCACAACCCTGTGGGAAAGCCTCGTGGGAAAGCCTCGAGGGACAGCCTCGAGGGAAAGCCACAGATCCCTTGATCCACGTGACAGGAAGCGTGACACTACTGCTGCAGCTCGGGAGGAAAGCGCACGTGCATGCCCCCACTCGAGACGAGGCCTGACTCCCCTGGGGAAACTCAGAAGCACCCCAAGATCCATGGCAACACTGGAGAGGAATCCTCAGGTTCCGGCCCCGACTCCACACAAGGACTGAGGCCCCGGCATGGACGGGAGAGGAATCCCGAGAGGTCCCCTAGCAACTCGTATGGGGACTGGCCTTTCCTGAGGCCACCAGAGCGAGTCCCTGAGGTCCCCGTCGTAACTCGAGAAGACCTGCCGCAACTCGAGAAAACCCAGGAGGTTCTCCCCTCCAGGCGAAATGAGGCCCATTTCCGCTGAGGCGTCTCGAGGCTGATCACACCTCCCCCCTGGAACTTCGAAAGGCTCCTTCACACCCTTGGTGCAAATCAAGAAGTTCCCAGACATACCCGTCTCCACTCGAGAGGAATCACGAGGGTCCCGCCCACATCCAGAGGAGCCCCGTTTCCGCCTCGTAGCTCGAGATGAGGGATCCTTTCCCTGCTTCGTCGGGAAAGAGTTCCCGGCCTTCCCGTCGCATCTCAAGAGGAGGCCCTCTCAACAGGAACGGCGAGAGGAACTGCAGGGTCGTGCCACCATTCCAAGAGTCCCCCAGATGTCTCAGTCCATTCCAGAGGAACCTCTTTTCCCTTCACCGGCTCGTCTTTCACGCCGAGGATCGACTCACACCAAGGTGGCACGTGGCACAGTCCTGTGGGAAAGCCTCGTGGGAAAACCTCGAGGGACAGCCTCGAGGGAAAGCCACAGATCCCTTGATCCACGTGACAGGAAGCGTGACACTACTGCTGCAGCTCGGGAGGAAAGCGCACGTGCATGCCCCCACTCGAGACGAGGCCTGACTCCCCTGGGGAAACTCAGAAGCACCCCAAGATCCATGGCAACACTGGAGAGGAATCCTCAGGTTCCGGCCCCGACTCCACACAAGGACTGAGGCCCCGGCATGGACGGGAGAGGAATCCCGAGAGGTCCCCTAGCAACTCGCATGGGGACTGGCCTTTCCTGAGGCCACCAGAGCGGGTCCCTGTGGTCCCCGTCGTGACTCGAGAAGACCTGCCGCAACTCGAGAAAATCCAGGAGGTTCTCCCCTCCAGGCGAGATGAGGCCCATTTCCGCTGAGGCGTCTCGAGGCTGATCACACCTCACCTCTGGAACTTCGAAAGGGTCCTTCACACCCTTGGTGCAAATCAAGAAGTTCCCCGACCTAGCCGTCTCCACTCGAGAGTTATCACGAGGGTCCCGCCCACATCCAGAGGAGCCCCGTTTCCGCCTCGTAGCTCGAGATGAGGGATCCTTTCCCTGCTTCGTCGGGAAAGAGTTCCCGGCGTTCCCGTCGCATCTCAAGAGGAGGCCCTCTCAACAGGAACGGCGAGAGGAACTCCAGGGTCGTGCCACCATTCCAAGAGTCCCCCAGATATCTCAGTCCATTCCAGAGGAACCTCTTTTCCCTTCACCGGCTCGTCGTTCACGCCGAGGATCGACTCACACCAAGGTGGCACGTGCCACAGCCCTGTGGGAAAGCCTCGTGGGAAAGCCTCGAGGGACAGCCTCGAGGGAAAGCCACAGATCCCTTGATCCACGTGACAGGAAGCGTGACACTACTGCTGCAGCTCGGGAGGAAAGCGCACGTGCATGCCCCCACTCGAGACGAGGCCTGACTCCCCTGGGGAGACTCAGAAGCACCCCAAGATCCATGGCAACACTGGAGAGGAATCCTCAGGTTCCGGCCCCGACTCCACACAAGGACTGAGGCCCCGGCATGGACGGGAGAGGAATCCCGAGAGGTCCCCTAGCAACTCGCATGGGGACTGGCCTTTCCTGAGGCCACCAGAGCGGGTCCCTGAGGTCCCTGTCGTAACTCGAGAAGACCTGCCGCAACTCGAGAATATCCAGGAGGTTCTCCCCTCCAGGCGAGATGAGGCCCATTTCCGCTGAGGCGTCTCGAGGCTGATCACACCTCCCCTCTGGAACTTCGAAAGGCTCCTTCACAGCCTTGGTGCAAATCAAGTAGTTCCCAGACATACCCGTCTCCACTCGAGAGGAATCACGAGGGTCCCGCCCACATCCAGAGGAGCCCCGTTTCCGCCTCGTAGCTCGAGATGAGGGATCCTTTCCCTGCTTCGTCGGGAAACAGTTCCCGGCGTTCCCGTCGCATCTCAAGAGGAGGCCCTCTCAACAGGAACGGCGAGAGGAACTCCAGGGTCGTGCCACCATTCCAAGAGTCCCCCAGATGTCTCAGTCCATTCCAGAGGAACCTCTTTTCCCTTCACCGGCTCGTCTTTCACGCCGAGGATCGACTCACACCAAGATGGCACGTGGCACAGCCCTGTGGGAAAGCCTCGTGGGAAAGCCTCGAGGGACAGCCTCGAGGGAAAGCCACAGATCCCTTGATCCACGTGACAGGAAGCGTGACACTACTGCTGCAGCTCGGGAGGAAAGCGCACGTGCAAGCCCCCACTCGAGACGAGGCCTGACTCCCCTGGGGAGACTCAGAAGCACCCCAAGATCCATGACAACACTGGAGAGGAATCCTCAGGTTCCGGCCCCGACTCCACACAAGGACTGAGGCCCCGGCATGGACGGGAGAGGAATCCCGAGAGGTCCCCTAGCAACTCGCATGGGGACTGGCCTTTCCTGAGGCCACCAGAGCGGGTCCCTGAGGTCCCCGTCGTAACTCGAGAAGACCTGCCGCAACTCGAGAATATCCAGTAGGTTCTCCCCTCCAGGCGAGATGAGGCCCATTTCCGCTGAGGCATCTCGAGGCTGATCACACCTCCCCCCTGGAACTTCGAAGGGCTCCTTCACACCCTTGGTGCAAATCAAGAAGTTCCCAGACATACCCGTCTCCACTCGAGAGGAATCACGAGGGTCCCGCCCACATCCAGAGGAGCCCCGTTTCCGCCTCGTAGCTCGAGATGAGGGATCCTTTCCCTGCTTCGTCGGGAAAGAGTTCCCGGCGTTCCCGTCGCATCTCAAGAGGAGGCCCTCTCAACAGGAAGGGCGAGAGGAACTCCAGGGTCGTGCCACCATTCCAAGAGTCCCCCAGATGTCTCAGTCCATTCCAGAGGAACCTCTTTTCCCTTCACCGGCTCGTCTTTCACGCCGAGGATCGACTCACACCAAGGTGGCACGTGGCACAGTCCTGTGGGAAAGCCTCGTGGGAAAACCTCGAGGGACAGCCTCGAGGGAAAGCCACAGATCCCTTGATCCACGTGACAGGAATCGTGACACTACTGCTGCAGCTCGGGAGGAAAGCGCACGTGCATGCCCCCACTCGAGACGAGGCCTGACTCCCCTGGGGAAACACAGAAGCACCCCAAGATCCATGGCAACACTGGAGAGGAATCCTCAGGTTCCGGCCCCGACTCCACACAAGGACTGAGGCCCCGGCATGGACGGGAGAGGAATCCCGAGAGGTCCCCTAGCAACTCGCATGGGGACTGGCCTTTCCTGAGGCCACCAGAGCGGGTCCCTGTGGTCCCCGTCGTGACTCGAGAAGACCTGCCGCAACTCGAGAAAATCCAGGAGGTTCTCCCCTCCAGGCGAGATGAGGCCCATTTCCGCTGAGGCGTCTCGAGGCTGATCACACCTCACCTCTGGAACTTCGAAAGGGTCCTTCACACCCTTGGTGCAAATCAAGAAGTTCCCCGACATACCCGTCTCCACTCGAGAGGAATCACGAGGGTCCCGCCCACATCCAGAGGAGCCCCGTTTCCGCCTCGTAGATCGAGATGAGGGATCCTTTCCCTGCTTCGTCGGGAAAGAGTTCCCGGCGTTCCCGTCGCATCTCAAGAGGAGGCCCTCTCAACAGGAACGGCGAGAGGAACTCCAGGGTCGTGCCACCATTCCAAGAGTCCCCCAGATGTCTCAGTCCATTCCAGAGGAACCTCTTTTCCCTTCACCGGCTCGTCTTTCACGCCGAGGATCGACTCACACCAAGGTGGCACGTGGCACAGCCCTGTGGGAAAGCCTCGTGGGAAAGCCTCGAGGGACAGCCTCGAGGGAAAGCCACAGATCCCTTGATCCACGTGACAGGAAGCGTGACACTACTGCTGCAGCTCGGGAGGAAAGCGCACGTGCATGCCCCCACTCGAGACGAGGCCTGACTCCCCTGGGGAGACTCAGAAGCACCCCAAGATCCATGACAACACTGGAGAGGAATCCTCAGGTTCCGGCCCCGACTCCACAAAAGGACTGAGGCCCCGGCATGGACGGGAGAGGAATCCCGAGAGGTCCCCTAGCAACTCGCATGGGGACTGGCCTTTCCTCAGGCCACCAGAGTGGGTCCCTGAGGTCCCCGTCATAACTCGAGAAGACCTGCTGCAACTCGAGAAAATCCAGGAGGTTCTCCCCTCCAGGCGAGATGAGGCCCATTTCCGCTGAGGCGTCTCGAGGCTGATCACAACTCACCTCTGGAACTTCGAAAGGGTCCTTCACACCCTTGGTGCAAATCAAGAAGTTCCCCGACCTAGCCGTCTCCACTCGAGAGTTATCACGAGGGTCCCGCCCACATCCAGAGGAGCCCCGTTTCCGCCTCGTAGCTCTAGATGAGGGATCCTTTCCCTGCTTCGTCGGGAAAGAGTTCCCGGCGTTCCCGTCGCATCTCAAGAGGAGGCCCTCTTAACAGGAACGGCGAGAGGAACTCCAGGGTCGTGCCACCATTCCAAGAGTCCCCCAGATATCTCAGTCCATTCCAGAGGAACCTCTTTTCCCTTCACCGGCTCGTCGTTCACGCCGAGGATCAACTCACACCAAGGTGGCACGTGGCACAACCCTGTGGGAAAGCCTCGTGGGAAAGCCTCGAGGGACAGCCTCGAGGGAAAGCCACAGATCCCTTGATCCACGTGACAGGAAGCGTGACACTACTGCTGCAGCTCGGGAGGAAAGCGCACGTGCATGCCCCCACTCGAGACGAGGCCTGACTCCCCTGGGGAAACTCAGAAGCACCCCAAGATCCATGGCAACACTGGAGAGGAATCCTCAGGTTCCGGCCCCGACTCCACACAAGGACTGAGGCCCCGGCATGGACGGGAGAGGAATCCCGAGAGGTCCCCTAGCAACTCGTATGGGGACTGGCCTTTCCTGAGGCCACCAGAGCGAGTCCCTGAGGTCCCCGTCGTAACTCGAGAAGACCTGCCGCAACTCGAGAAAATCCAGGAGGTTCTCCCCTCCAGGCGAAATGAGGCCCATTTCCGCTGAGGCGTCTCGAGGCTGATCACACCTCCCCCCTGGAACTTCGAAAGGCTCCTTCACACCCTTGGTGCAAATCAAGAAGTTCCCAGACATACCCGTCTCCACTCGAGAGGAATCACGAGGGTCCCGCCCACATCCAGAGGAGCCCCGTTTCCGCCTCGTAGCTCGAGATGAGGGATCCTTTCCCTGCTTCGTCGGGAAAGAGTTCCCGGCCTTCCCGTCGCATCTCAAGAGGAGGCCCTCTCAACAGGAACGGCGAGAGGAACTGCAGGGTCGTGCCACCATTCCAAGAGTCCCCCAGATGTCTCAGTCCATTCCAGAGGAACCTCTTTTCCCTTCACCGGCTCGTCTTTCACGCCGAGGATCGACTCACACCAAGGTGGCACGTGGCACAGTCCTGTGGGAAAGCCTCGTGGGAAAACCTCGAGGGACAGCCTCGAGGGAAAGCCACAGATCCCTTGATCCACGTGACAGGAAGCGTGACACTACTGCTGCAGCTCGGGAGGAAAGCGCACGTGCATGCCCCCACTCGAGACGAGGCCTGACTCCCCTGGGGAAACTCAGAAGCACCCCAAGATCCATGGCAACACTGGAGAGGAATCCTCAGGTTCCGGCCCCGACTCCACACAAGGACTGAGGCCCCGGCATGGACGGGAGAGGAATCCCGAGAGGTCCCCTAGCAACTCGCATGGGGACTGGCCTTTCCTGAGGCCACCAGAGCGGGTCCCTGTGGTCCCCGTCGTGACTCGAGAAGACCTGCCGCAACTCGAGAAAATCCAGGAGGTTCTCCCCTCCAGGCGAGATGAGGCCCATTTCCGCTGAGGCGTCTCGAGGCTGATCACACCTCACCTCTGGAACTTCGAAAGGGTCCTTCACACCCTTGGTGCAAATCAAGAAGTTCCCCGACCTAGCCGTCTCCACTCGAGAGTTATCACGAGGGTCCCGCCCACATCCAGAGGAGCCCCGTTTCCGCCTCGTAGCTCGAGATGAGGGATCCTTTCCCTGCTTCGTCGGGAAAGAGTTCCCGGCGTTCCCGTCGCATCTCAAGAGGAGGCCCTCTCAACAGGAACGGCGAGAGGAACTCCAGGGTCGTGCCACCATTCCAAGAGTCCCCCAGATATCTCAGTCCATTCCAGAGGAACCTCTTTTCCCTTCACCGGCTCGTCGTTCACGCCGAGGATCGACTCACACCAAGGTGGCACGTGCCACAGCCCTGTGGGAAAGCCTCGTGGGAAAGCCTCGAGGGACAGCCTCGAGGGAAAGCCACAGATCCCTTGATCCACGTGACAGGAAGCGTGACACTACTGCTGCAGCTCGGGAGGAAAGCGCACGTGCATGCCCCCACTCGAGACGAGGCCTGACTCCCCTGGGGAGACTCAGAAGCACCCCAAGATCCATGGCAACACTGGAGAGGAATCCTCAGGTTCCGGCCCCGACTCCACACAAGGACTGAGGCCCCGGCATGGACGGGAGAGGAATCCCGAGAGGTCCCCTAGCAACTCGCATGGGGACTGGCCTTTCCTGAGGCCACCAGAGCGGGTCCCTGAGGTCCCTGTCGTAACTCGAGAAGACCTGCCGCAACTCGAGAATATCCAGGAGGTTCTCCCCTCCAGGCGAGATGAGGCCCATTTCCGCTGAGGCGTCTCGAGGCTGATCACACCTCCCCTCTGGAACTTCGAAAGGCTCCTTCACAGCCTTGGTGCAAATCAAGTAGTTCCCAGACATACCCGTCTCCACTCGAGAGGAATCACGAGGGTCCCGCCCACATCCAGAGGAGCCCCGTTTCCGCCTCGTAGCTCGAGATGAGGGATCCTTTCCCTGCTTCGTCGGGAAACAGTTCCCGGCGTTCCCGTCGCATCTCAAGAGGAGGCCCTCTCAACAGGAACGGCGAGAGGAACTCCAGGGTCGTGCCACCATTCCAAGAGTCCCCCAGATGTCTCAGTCCATTCCAGAGGAACCTCTTTTCCCTTCACCGGCTCGTCTTTCACGCCGAGGATCGACTCACACCAAGATGGCACGTGGCACAGCCCTGTGGGAAAGCCTCGTGGGAAAGCCTCGAGGGACAGCCTCGAGGGAAAGCCACAGATCCCTTGATCCACGTGACAGGAAGCGTGACACTACTGCTGCAGCTCGGGAGGAAAGCGCACGTGCATGCCCCCACTCGAGACGAGGCCTGACTCCCCTGGGGAGACTCAGAAGCACCCCAAGATCCATGACAACACTGGAGAGGAATCCTCAGGTTCCGGCCCCGACTCCACACAAGGACTGAGGCCCCGGCATGGACGGGAGAGGAATCCCGAGAGGTCCCCTAGCAACTCGCATGGGGACTGGCCTTTCCTGAGGCCACCAGAGCGGGTCCCTGAGGTCCCCGTCGTAACTCGAGAAGACCTGCCGCAACTCGAGAATATCCAGTAGGTTCTCCCCTCCAGGCGAGATGAGGCCCATTTCCGCTGAGGCGTCTCGAGGCTGATCACACCTCCCCCCTGGAACTTCGAAGGGCTCCTTCACACCCTTGGTGCAAATCAAGAAGTTCCCAGACATACCCGTCTCCACTCGAGAGGAATCACGAGGGTCCCGCCCACATCCAGAGGAGCCCCGTTTCCGCCTCGTAGCTCGAGATGAGGGATCCTTTCCCTGCTTCGTCGGGAAAGAGTTCCCGGCGTTCCCGTCGCATCTCAAGAGGAGGCCCTCTCAACAGGAAGGGCGAGAGGAACTCCAGGGTCGTGCCACCATTCCAAGAGTCCCCCAGATGTCTCAGTCCATTCCAGAGGAACCTCTTTTCCCTTCACCGGCTCGTCTTTCACGCCGAGGATCGACTCACACCAAGGTGGCACGTTGCACAGTCCTGTGGGAAAGCCTCGTGGGAAAACCTCGAGGGACAGCCTCGAGGGAAAGCCACAGATCCCTTGATCCACGTGACAGGAATCGTGACACTACTGCTGCAGCTCGGGAGGAAAGCGCACGTGCATGCCCCCACTCGAGACGAGGCCTGACTCCCCTGGGGAAACACAGAAGCACCCCAAGATCCATGGCAACACTGGAGAGGAATCCTCAGGTTCCGGCCCCGACTCCACACAAGGACTGAGGCCCCGGCATGGACGGGAGAGGAATCCCGAGAGGTCCCCTAGCAACTCGCATGGGGACTGGCCTTTCCTGAGGCCACCAGAGCGGGTCCCTGTGGTCCCCGTCGTGACTCGAGAAGACCTGCCGCAACTCGAGAAAATCCAGGAGGTTCTCCCCTCCAGGCGAGATGAGGCCCATTTCCGCTGAGGCGTCTCGAGGCTGATCACACCTCACCTCTGGAACTTCGAAAGGGTCCTTCACACCCTTGGTGCAAATCAAGAAGTTCCCCGACATACCCGTCTCCACTCGAGAGGAATCACGAGGGTCCCGCCCACATCCAGAGGAGCCCCGTTTCCGCCTCGTAGCTCGAGATGAGGGATCCTTTCCCTGCTTCGTCGGGAAAGAGTTCCCGGCGTTCCCGTCGCATCTCAAGAGGAGGCCCTCTCAACAGGAAGGGCGAGAGGAACTCCAGGGTCGTGCCACCATTCCAAGAGTCCCCCAGATGTCTCAGTCCATTCCAGAGGAACCTCTTTTCCCTTCACCGGCTCGTCTTTCACGCCGAGGATCGACTCACACCAAGGTGGCACGTGGCACAGCCCTGTGGGAAAGCCTCGTGGGAAAGCCTCGAGGGACAGCCTCGAGGGAAAGCCACAGATCCCTTGATCCACGTGACAGGAAGCGTGACACTACTGCTGCAGCTCGGGAGGAAAGCGCACGTGCATGCCCCCACTCGAGACGAGGCCTGACTCCCCTGGGGAGACTCAGAAGCACCCCAAGATCCATGACAACACTGGAGAGGAATCCTCAGGTTCCGGCCCCGACTCCACAAAAGGACTGAGGCCCCGGCATGGACGGGAGAGGAATCCCGAGAGGTCCCCTAGCAACTCGCATGGGGACTGGCCTTTCCTGAGGCCACCAGAGCGGGTCCCTGAGGTCCCCGTCGTAACTCGAGAAGACCTGCCGCAACTCGAGAAAATCCAGGAGGTCCTCCCCTCCAGGCGAGATGAGGCCCATTTCCGCTGAGGCGTCTCGAGGCTGATCACACCTCACCTCTGGAACTTCGAAAGGGTCCTTCACACCCTTGGTGCAAATCAAGAAGTTCCCCGACCTAGCCGTCTCCACTCGAGAGTTATCACGAGGGTCCCGCCCACATCCAGAGGAGCCCCGTTTCCGCCTCGTAGCTCGAGATGAGGGATCCTTTCCCTGCTTCTTCGGGAAAGAGTTCCCGGCGTTCCCGTCGCATCTCAAGAGTAGGCCCTCTCAACAGGAACGGCGAGAGGAACTCCAGGGTCGTGCCACCATTCCAAGAGTCCCCCAGATATCTCAGTCCATTCCAGAGGAACCTCTTTTCCCTTCACCGGCTCGTCGTTCACGCCGAGGATCGACTCACACCAAGGTGGCACGTGGCACAGCCCTGTGGGAAAGCCTCGTGGGAAAGCCTCGAGGGACAGCCTCGAGGGAAAGCCACAGATCCCTTGATCCACGTGAGAGGAAGCGTGACACTACTGCTGCAGCTCGGGAGGAAAGCGCACGTGCATGCCCCCACTCGAGACGAGGCCTGACTCCCCTGGGGAGACTCAGAAGCACCCCAAGATCCATGGCAACACTGGAGAGGAATCCTCAGGTTCCGGCCCCGACTCCACACAAGGACTGAGGCCCCGGCATGGACGGGAGAGGAATCCCGAGAGGTCCCCTCACAACTCGCATGGGGACTGGCCTTTCCTGAGGCCACCAGAGCGGGTCCCTGAGGTCCCTGTCGTAACTCGAGAAGACCTGCCGCAACTCGAGAATATCCAGGAGGTTCTCCCCTCCAGGCGAGATGAGGCCCATTTCCGCTGAGACGTCTCGAGGCTGATCACACCTCCCCTCTGGAACTTCGAAAGGCTCCTTCACAGCCTTGGTGCAAATCAAGAAGTTCCCAGACATACCCGTCTCCACTCGAGAGGAATCACGAGGGTCCCGCCCACATCCAGAGGAGCCCCGTTTCCGCCTCGTAGCTCGAGATGAGGGATCCTTTCCCTGCTTCGTCGGGAAACAGTTCCCGGCGTTCCCGTCGCATCTCAAGAGGAGGCCCTCTCAACAGGAACGGCGAGAGGAACTCCAGGGTCGTACCACCATTCCAAGAGTCCCCCAGATGTCTCAGTCCATTCCAGAGGAACCTCTTTTCCCTTCACCGGCTCGTCTTTCACGCCGAGGATCGACTCACACCAAGATGGCACGTGGCACAGCCCTGTGGGAAAGCCTCGTGGGAAAGCCTCGAGGGACAGCCTCGAGGGAAAGCCACAGATCCCTTGATCCACGTGACAGGAAGCGTGACACTACTGCTGCAGCTCGGGAGGAAAGCGCACGTGCATGCCCCCACTCGAGACGAGGCCTGACTCCCCTGGGGAGACTCAGAAGCACCCCAAGATCCATGGCAACACTGGAGAGGAATCCTCAGGTTCCGGCCCCGACTCCACACAAGGACTGAGGCAACGGCATGGACGGTAGAGGAATCCCGAGAGGTCCCCTAGCAACTCTCATGGGGACTGGCCTTTCCTGAGGCCACCAGAGTGGGTCCCTGAGGTCCCCGTCATAACTCGAGAAGACCTGCTGCAACTCGAGAAAATCCAGGAGGTTCTCCCCTCCAGGCGAGATGAGGCCCATTTCCGCTGAGGCGTCTCGAGGCTGATCACACCTCACCTCTGGAACTTCGAAAGGGTCCTTCACACCCTTGGTGCAAATCAAGAAGTTCCCCGACCTAGCCGTCTCCACTCGAGAGTTATCACGAGGGTCCCGCCCACATCCAGAGGAGCCCCGTTTCCGCCTCGTAGCTCTAGATGAGGGATCCTTTCCCTGCTTCGTCGGGAAAGAGTTCCCGGCGTTCCCGTCGCATCTCAAGAGGAGGCCCTCTCAACAGGAACGGCGAGAGGAACTCCAGGGTCGTGCCACCATTCCAAGAGTCCCCCAGATATCTCAGTCCATTCCAGAGGAACCTCTTTTCCCTTCACCGGCTCGTCGTTCACGCCGAGGATCAACACACAACAAGGTGGCACGTGGCACAGCCCTGTGGGAAAGCCTCGTGGGAAAGCCTCGAGGGACAGCCTCGAGGGAAAGCCACAGATCCCTTGATCCACGTGACAGGAAGCGTGACACTACTGCTGCAGCTCGGGAGGAAAGCGCACGTGCATGCCCCCACTCGAGACGAGGCCTGACTCCCCTGGGGAGACTCAGAAGCACCCCAAGATCCATGGCAACACTGGAGAGGAATCCTCAGGTTCCGGCCCCGACTCCACACAAGGACTGAGGCCCCGGCATGGACGGGAGAGGAATCCCGAGAGGTCCCCTAGCAACTCGCATGGGGACTGGCCTTTCCTGAGGCCACCAGAGCGGGTCCCTGAGGTCCCCGTCGTAACTCGAGAAGACCTGCCGCAACTCGAGATTATCCAGGAGGTTCTCCCCTCCAGGCGAGATGAGGCCCATTTCCGCTGAGGCGTCTCGAGGCTGATCACACCTCCCCCCTGGAACTTCGAAAGGGTCCTTCACACCCTTTCTGCAAATCAAGAAGTTCCCCGACATACCCGTCTCCACTCGAGAGGAATCAGGAGGGTCCCGCCCACATCCAGAGGAGCCCCGTTTCGCCTCGTAGATCGAGATGAGGGATCCTTTCCCTGCTTCGTCGGGAAAGAGTTCCCGGCGTTCCCGTCGCATCTCAAGAGGAGGCCCTCTCAACAGGAACGGCGAGAGGAACTCCAGGGTCGTGCCACCATTCCAAGAGTCCCCCAGATGTCTCAGTCCATTCCAGAGGAACCTCTTTTCCCTTCACCGGCTCGTCTTTCACGCCGAGGATCGACTCACACCAAGGTGGCACGTGGCACAGCCCTGTGGGAAAGCCTCGTGGGAAAGCCTCGAGGGACAGCCTCGAGGGAAAGCCACAGATCCCTTGATCCACGTGACAGGAAGCGTGACACTACTGCTGCAGCTCGGGAGGAAAGCGCACGTGCATGCCCCCACTCGAGACGAGGCCTGAATCCCCTGGGGAGACTCAGAAGCACCCCAAGATCCATGACAACACTGGAGAGGAATCCTCAGGTTCCGGCCCCGACTCCACAAAAGGACTGAGGCCCCGGCATGGACGGGAGAGGAATCCCGAGAGGTCCCCTAGCAACTCGCATGGGGACTGGCCTTTCCTGAGGCCACCAGAGCGGGTCCCTGAGGTCCCCGTCGTAACTCGAGAAGACCTGCCGCAACTCGAGAAAATCCAGGAGGTCCTCCCCTCCAGGCGAGATGAGGCCCATTTCCGCTGAGGCGTCTCGAGGCTGATCACACCTCCCCTCTGGAACTTCGAAAGGCTCCTTCACAGCCTTGGTGCAAATCAAGAAGTTCCCAGACATACCCGTCTCCACTCGAGAGGAATCACGAGGGTCCCGCCCACATCCAGAGGAGCCCCGTTTCCGCCTCGTAGCTCGAGATGAGGGATCCTTTCCCTGCTTCGTCGGGAAAGAGTTCCCGGCGTTCCCGTCGCATCTCAAGAGGAGGCCCTCTCAACAGGAACGGCGAGAGGAACTCCAGGGTCGTGCCACCATTCCAAGAGTCCCCCAGATGTCTCAGTCCATTCCAGAGGAACCTCTTTTCCCTTCACCGGCTCGTCTTTCACGCCGAGGATCGACTCACACCAAGGTGGCACGTGGCACAGCCCTGTGGGAAAGCCTCGTGGGAAAGCCTCGAGGGACAGCCTCGAGGGAAAGCCACAGATCCCTTGATCCACGTGACAGGAAGCGTGACACTACTGCTGCAGCTCGGGAGGAAAGCGCACGTGCATGCCCCCACTCGAGACGAGGCCTGACTCCCCTGGGGAGACTCAGAAGCACCCCAAGATCCATGGCAACACTGGAGAGGAATCCTCAGGTTCCGGCCCCGACTCCACACAAGGACTGAGGCCCCGGCATGGACGGTAGAGGAATCCCGAGAGGTCCCCTAGCAACTCTCATGGGGACTGGCCTTTCCTGAGGCCACCAGAGTGGGTCCCTGAGGTCCCCATCATAACTCGAGAAGACCTGCCGCAACTCGAGAAAATCCAGGAGGTTCTCCCCTCCAGGCGAGATGAGGCCCATTTCCGCTGAGGCGTCTCGAGGCTGATCACACCTCACCTCTGGAACTTCGAAAGGGTCCTTCACACCCTTGGTGCAAATCAAGAAGTTCCCCGACCTAGCCGTCTCCACTCGAGAGTTATCACGAGGGTCCCGCCCACATCCAGAGGAGCCCCGTTTCCGCCTCGTAGCTCTAGATGAGGGATCCTTTCCCTGCTTCGTCGGGAAAGAGTTCCCGGCGTTCCCGTCGCATCTCAAGAGGAGGCCCTCTCAACAGGAACGGCGAGAGGAACTCCAGGGTCGTGCCACCATTCCAAGAGTCCCCCAGATGTCTCAGTCCATTCCAGAGGAACCTCTTTTCCCTTCACCGGCTCGTCTTTCACGCCGAGGATCGACTCACACCAAGGTGGCACGTGGCACAGCCCTGTGGGAAAGCCTCGTGGGAAAGCCTCGAGGGACAGCCTCGAGGGAAAGCCACAGATCCCTTGATCCACGTGACAGGAAGCGTGACACTACTGCTGCAGCTCGGGAGGAAAGCGCACGTGCATGCCCCCACTCGAGACGAGGCCTGACTCCCCTGGGGAGACTCAGAAGCACCCCAAGATCCATGGCAACACTGGAGAGGAATCCTCAGGTTCCGGCCCCGACTCCACACAAGGACTGAGGCCCTGGAATGGACGGGAGAGGAATCCCGAGAGGTCCCCTAGCAACTCGCATTGGGACTGGCCTTTCCTGAGGCCACCAGAGCGGGTCCCTGAGGTCCCCGTCGTAACTCGAGAAGACCTGCCGCAACTCGAGAAAATCCAGGAGGTTCTCCCCTCCAGGCGAGATGAGGCCCATTTCCGCTGAGGCGTCTCGAGGCTGATCACACCTCACCTCTGGAACTTCGAAAGGGTCCTTCACACCCTTGGTGCAAATCAAGAAGTTCCCCGACATACCCGTCTCCACTCGAGAGGAATCACGAGGGTCCCGCCCACATCCAGAGGAGCCCCGTTTCCGCCTCGTAGCTCGAGGTGAGGGATCCTTTCCCTGCTTCGTCGGGAAAGAGTTCCCGGCGTTCCCGTCGCATCTCAAGAGGAGGCCCTCTCAACAGGAACGGCGAGAGGAACTCCAGGGTCGTGCCACCATTCCAAGAGTCCCCCAGATGTCTCAGTCCATTCCAGAGGAACCTCTTTTCCCTTCACCGGCTCGTCTTTCACGCCGAGGATCGACTCACACCAAGGTGGCACGTGCCACAGCCCTGTGGGAAAGCCTCGTGGGAAAGCCTCGAGGGACAGCCTCGAGGGAAAGCCACATATCCCTTGATCCACGTGACAGGAAGCGTGACACTACTGCTGCAGCTCGGGAGGAAAGCGCACGTGCATGCCCCCACTCGAGACGAGACCTGACTCCCCTGGGGAGACTCAGAAGCACCCCAAGATCCATGGCAACACTGGAGAGGAATCCTCAGGTTCCGGCCCCGACTCCACACAAGGACTGAGGCCCCGGCATGGACGGGAGAGGAATCCCGAGAGGTCCCCTAGCAACTTGCATTGGGACTGGCCTTTCCTGAGGCCACCAGAGCGGGTCCCTGAGGTCCCCGTCGTAACTCGAGAAGACCTGCCGCAACTCGAGAAAATCCAGGAGGTTCTCCCCTCCAGGCGAGATGAGGCCCATTTCCGCTGAGGCGTCTCGAGGCTGATCACACCTCACCTCTGGAACTTCGAAAGGGTCCTTCACACCCTTGGTGCAAATCAAGAAGTTCCCCGACCTAGCCGTCTCCACTCGAGAGGAATCACGTGGGTCCCGCCCACATCCAGAGGAGCCCCGTTTCCGCCTCGTAGCTCGAGATGAGGGATCCTTTCCCTGCTTCGTCGGGAAAGAGTTCCCGGCCTTCCCGTCGCATCTCAAGAGGAGGCCCTCTCAACAGGAACGGCGAGAGGAACTGCAGGGTCGTGCCACCATTCCAAGAGTCCCCCAGATGTCTCAGTCCATTCCAGAGGAACCTCTTTTCCCTTCACCGGCTCGTCTTTCACGCCGAGGATCGACTCACACCAAGGTGGCACGTGGCACAGTCCTGTGGGAAAGCCTCGTGGGAAAACCTCGAGGGACAGCCTCGAGGGAAAGCCACAGATCCCTTGATCCACGTGACAGGAATCGTGACACTACTGCTGCAGCTCGGGAGGAAAGCGCACGTGCATGCCCCCACTCGAGACGAGGCCTGACTCCCCTGGGGAAACTCAGAAGCACCCCAAGATCCATGGCAACACTGGAGAGGAATCCTCAGGTTCCGGCCCCGACTCCACACAAGGACTGAGGCCCCGGCATGGACGGGAGAGGAATCCCGAGAGGTCCCCTAGCAACTCGCATGGGGACTGGCCTTTCCTGAGGCCACCAGAGCGGGTCCCTGTGGTCCCCGTCGTGACTCGAGAAGACCTGCCGCAACTCGAGAAAATCCAGGAGGTTCTCCCCTCCAGGCGAGATGAGGCCCATTTCCGCTGAGGCGTCTCGAGGCTGATCACACCTCACCTCTGGAACTTCGAAAGGGTCCTTCACACCCTTTCTGCAAATCAAGAAGTTCCCCGACATACCCGTCTCCACTCGAGAGGAATCAGGAGGGTCCCGCCCACATCCAGAGGAGCCCCGTTTCCGCCTCGTAGATCGAGATGAGGGATCCTTTCCCTGCTTCGTCGGGAAAGAGTTCCCGGCGTTCCCGTCGCATCTCAAGAGGAGGCCCTCTCAACAGGAACGGCGAGAGGAACTCCAGGGTCGTGCCACCATTCCAAGAGTCCCCCAGATGTCTCAGTCCATTCCAGAGGAACCTCTTTTCCCTTCACCGGCTCGTCTTTCACGCCGAGGATCGACTCACACCAAGGTGGCACGTGGCACAGCCCTGTGGGAAAGCCTCGTGGGAAAGCCTCGAGGGACAGCCTCGAGGGAAAGCCACAGATCCCTTGATCCACGTGACAGGAAGCGTGACACTACTGCTGCAGCTCGGGAGGAAAGCGCACGTGCATGCCCCCACTCGAGACGAGGCCTGAATCCCCTGGGGAGACTCAGAAGCACCCCAAGATCCATGACAACACTGGAGAGGAATCCTCAGGTTCCGGCCCCGACTCCACAAAAGGACTGAGGCCCCGGCATGGACGGGAGAGGAATCCCGAGAGGTCCCCTAGCAACTCGCATGGGGACTGGCCTTTCCTGAGGCCACCAGAGCGGGTCCCTGAGGTCCCCGTCGTAACTCGAGAAGACCTGCCGCAACTCGAGAAAATCCAGGAGGTCCTCCCCTCCAGGCGAGATGAGGCCCATTTCCGCTGAGGCGTCTCGAGGCTGATCACACCTCCCCTCTGGAACTTCGAAAGGCTCCTTCACAGCCTTGGTGCAAATCAAGAAGTTCCCAGACATACCCGTCTCCACTCGAGAGGAATCACGAGGGTCCCGCCCACATCCAGAGGAGCCCCGTTTCCGCCTCGTAGCTCGAGATGAGGGATCCTTTCCCTGCTTCGTCGGGAAAGAGTTCCCGGCCTTCCCGTCGCATCTCAAGAGGAGGCCCTCTCAACAGGAACGGCGAGAGGAACTGCAGGGTCGTGCCACCATTCCAAGAGTCCCCCAGATGTCTCAGTCCATTCCAGAGGAACCTCTTTTCCCTTCACCGGCTCGTCTTTCACGCCGAGGATCGACTCACACCAAGGTGGCACGTGGCACAGTCCTGTGGGAAAGCCTCGTGGGAAAACCTCGAGGGACAGCCTCGAGGGAAAGCCACAGATCCCTTGATCCACGTGACAGGAATCGTGATACTACTGCTGCAGCTCGGGAGGAAAGCGCACGTGCATGCCCCCACTCGAGACGAGGCCTGACTCCCCTGGGGAAACTCAGAAGCACCCCAAGATCCATGGCAACACTGGAGAGGAATCCTCAGGTTCCGGCCCCGACTCCACACAAGGACTGAGGCCCCGGCATGGACGGGAGAGGAATCCCGAGAGGTCCCCTAGCAACTCGCATGGGGACTGGCCTTTCCTGAGGCCACCAGAGCGGGTCCCTGTGGTCCCCGTCGTGACTCGAGAAGACCTGCCGCAACTCGAGAAAATCCAGGAGGTTCTCCCCTCCAGGCGAGATGAGGCCCATTTCCGCTGAGGCGTCTCGAGGCTGATCACACCTCACCTCTGGAACTTCGAAAGGGTCCTTCACACCGTTTCTGCAAATCAAGAAGTTCCCCGACATACCCGTCTCCACTCGAGAGGAATCAGGAGGGTCCCGCCCACATCCAGAGGAGCCCCGTTTCCGCCTCGTAGATCGAGATGAGGGATCCTTTCCCTGCTTCGTCGGGAAAGAGTTCCCGGCGTTCCCGTCGCATCTCAAGAGGAGGCCCTCTCAACAGGAACGGCGAGAGGAACTCCAGGGTCGTGCCACCATTCCAAGAGTCCCCCAGATGTCTCAGTCCATTCCAGAGGAACCTCTTTTCCCTTCACCGGCTCGTCTTTCACGCCGAGGATCGACTCACACCAAGGTGGCACGTGGCACAGCCCTGTGGGAAAGCCTCGTGGGAAAGCCTCGAGGGACAGCCTCGAGGGAAAGCCACAGATCCCTTGATCCACGTGACAGGAAGCGTGACACTACTGCTGCAGCTCGGGAGGAAAGCGCACGTGCATGCCCCCACTCGAGACGAGGCCTGAATCCCCTGGGGAGACTCAGAAGCACCCCAAGATCCATGACAACACTGGAGAGGAATCCTCAGGTTCCGGCCCCGACTCCACAAAAGGACTGAGGCCCCGGCATGGACGGGAGAGGAATCCCGAGAGGTCCCCTAGCAACTCGCATGGGGACTGGCCTTTCCTGAGGCCACCAGAGCGGGTCCCTGAGGTCCCCGTCGTAACTCGAGAAGACCTGCCGCAACTCGAGAAAATCCAGGAGGTCCTCCCCTCCAGGCGAGATGAGGCCCATTTCCGCAGAGGCGTCTCGAGGCTGATCACACCTCCCCTCTGGAACTTCGAAAGGCTCCTTCACAGCCTTGGTGCAAATCAAGAAGTTCCCAGACATACCCGTCTCCACTCGAGAGGAATCACGAGGGTCCCGCCCACATCCAGAGGAGCCCCGTTTCCGCCTCGTAGCTCGAGATGAGGGATCCTTTCCCTGCTTCGTCGGGAAAGAGTTCCCGGCGTTCCCGTCGCATCTCAAGAGGAGGCCCTCTCAACAGGAACGGCGAGAGGAACTCCAGGGTCGTGCCACCATTCCAAGAGTCCCCCAGATGTCTCAGTCCATTCCAGAGGAACCTCTTTTCCCTTCACCGGCTCGTCTTTCACGCCGAGGATCGACTCACACCAAGGTGGCACGTGGCACAGCCCTGTGGGAAAGCCTCGTGGGAAAGCCTCGAGGGACAGCCTCGAGGGAAAGCCACAGATCCCTTGATCCACGTGACAGGAAGCGTGACACTACTGCTGCAGCTCGGGAGGAAAGCGCACGTGCATGCCCCCACTCGAGACGAGGCCTGACTCCCCTGGGGAGACTCAGAAGCACCCCAAGATCCATGGCAACACTGGAGAGGAATCCTCAGGTTCCGGCCCCGACTCCACACAAGGACTGAGGCCCCGGCATGGACGGTAGAGGAATCCCGAGAGGTCCCCTAGCAACTCTCATGGGGACTGGCCTTTCCTGAGGCCACCAGAGTGGGTCCCTGAGGTCCCCATCATAACTCGAGAAGACCTGCCGCAACTCGAGAAAATCCAGGAGGTTCTCCCCTCCAGGCGAGATGAGGCCCATTTCCGCTGAGGCGTCTCGAGGCTGATCACACCTCACCTCTGGAACTTCGAAAGGGTCCTTCACACCCTTGGTGCAAATCAAGAAGTTCCCCGACCTAGCCGTCTCCACTCGAGAGTTATCACGAGGGTCCCGCCCACATCCAGAGGAGCCCCGTTTCCGCCTCGTAGCTCTAGATGAGGGATCCTTTCCCTGCTTCGTCGGGAAAGAGTTCCCGGCGTTCCCGTCGCATCTCAAGAGGAGGCCCTCTCAACAGGAACGGCGAGAGGAACTCCAGGGTCGTGCCACCATTCCAAGAGTCCCCCAGATGTCTCAGTCCATTCCAGAGGAACCTCTTTTCCCTTCACCGGCTCGTCTTTCACGCCGAGGATCGACTCACACCAAGGTGGCACCTGGCACAGCCCTGTGGGAAAGCCTCGTGGGAAAGCCTCGAGGGACAGCCTCGAGGGAAAGCCACAGATCCCTTGATCCACGTGACAGGAAGCGTGACACTACTGCTGCAGCTAGGGAGGAAAGCGCACGTGCATGCCCCCACTCGAGACGAGGCCTGACTCCCCTGGGGAGACTCAGAAGCACCCCAAGATCCATGGCAACACTGGAGAGGAATCCTCAGGTTCCGGCCCCGACTCCACACAAGGACTGAGGCCCCGGCATGGACGGGAGAGGAATCCCGAGAGGTCCCCTAGCAACTCGCATGGGGACTGGCCTTTCCTGAGGCCACCAGAGCGGGTCCCTGAGGTCCCCGTCGTAACTCGAGAAGACCTGCCGCAACTCGAGAAAATCCAGGAGGTCCTCCCCTCCAGGCGAGATGAGGCCCATTTCCGCTGAGGCGTCTCGAGGCTGATCACACCTCCCCTCTGGAACTTCGAAAGGCTCCTTCACAGCCTTGGTGCAAATCAAGAAGTTCCCAGACATACCCGTCTCCACTCGAGAGGAATCACGAGGGTCCCGCCCACATCCAGAGGAGCCCCGTTTCCGCCTCGTAGCTCGAGATGAGGGATCCTTTCCCTGCTTCGTCGGGAAAGAGTTCCCGGCCTTCCCGTCGCATCTCAAGAGGAGGCCCTCTCAACAGGAACGGCGAGAGGAACTGCAGGGTCGTGCCACCATTCCAAGAGTCCCCCAGATGTCTCAGTCCATTCCAGAGGAACCTCTTTTCCCTTCACCGGCTCGTCTTTCACGCCGAGGATCGACTCACACCAAGGTGGCACGTGGCACAGCCCTGTGGGAAAGCCTCGTGGGAAAACCTCGAGGGACAGCCTCGAGGGAAAGCCACAGATCCCTTGATCCACGTGACAGGAATCGTGACACTACTGCTGCAGCTCGGGAGGAAAGCGCACGTGCATGCCCCCACTCGAGACGAGGCCTGACTCCCCTGGGGAAACTCAGAAGCACCCCAAGATCCATGGCAACACTGGAGAGGAATCCTCAGGTTCCGGCCCCGACTCCACACAAGGACTGAGGCCCCGGCATGGACGGGAGAGGAATCCCGAGAGGTCCCCTAGCAACTCGCATGGGGACTGGCCTTTCCTGAGGCCACCAGAGCGGGTCCCTGTGGTCCCCGTCGTGACTCGAGAAGACCTGCCGCAACTCGAGAAAATCCAGGAGGTTCTCCCCTCCAGGCGAGATGAGGCCCATTTCCGCTGAGGCGTCTCGAGGCTGATCACACCTCACCTCTGGAACTTCGAAAGGGTCCTTCACACCCTTTCTGCAAATCAAGAAGTTCCCCGACATACCCGTCTCCACTCGAGAGGAATCAGGAGGGTCCCGCCCACATCCAGAGGAGCCCCGTTTCCGCCTCGTAGATCGAGATGAGGGATCCTTTCCTTGCTTCGTCGGGAAAGAGTTCCCGGCGTTCCCGTCGCATCTCAAGAGGAGGCCCTCTCAACAGGAACGGCGAGAGGAACTCCAGGGTCGTGCCACCATTCCAAGAGTCCCCCAGATGTCTCAGTCCATTCCAGAGGAACCTCTTTTCCCTTCACCGGCTCGTCTTTCACGCCGAGGATCGACTCACACCAAGGTGGCACGTGGCACAGCCCTGTGGGAAAGCCTCGTGGGAAAGCCTCGAGGGACAGCCTCGAGGGAAAGCCACAGATCCCTTGATCCACGTGACAGGAAGCGTGACACTACTGCTGCAGCTCGGGAGGAAAGCGCACGTGCATGCCCCCACTCGAGACGAGGCCTGAATCCCCTGGGGAGACTCAGAAGCACCCCAAGATCCATGACAACACTGGAGAGGAATCCTCAGGTTCCGGCCCCGACTCCACAAAAGGACTGAGGCCCCGGCATGGACGGGAGAGGAATCCCGAGAGGTCCCCTAGCAACTCGCATGGGGACTGGCCTTTCCTGAGGCCACCAGAGCGGGTCCCTGAGGTCCCCGTCGTAACTCGAGAAGACCTGCCGCAACTCGAGAAAATCCAGGAGGTCCTCCCCTCCAGGCGAGATGAGGCCCATTTCCGCTGAGGCGTCTCGAGGCTGATCACACCTCCCCTCTGGAACTTCGAAAGGCTCCTTCACAGCCTTGGTGCAAATCAAGAAGTTCCCAGACATACCCGTCTCCACTCGAGAGGAATCACGAGGGTCCCGCCCACATCCAGAGGAGCCCCGTTTCCGCCTCGTAGCTCGAGATGAGGGATCCTTTCCCTGCTTCGTCGGGAAAGAGTTCCCGGCGTTCCCGTCGCATCTCAAGAGGAGGCCCTCTCAACAGGAACGGCGAGAGGAACTCCAGGGTCGTGCCACCATTCCAAGAGTCCCCCAGATGTCTCAGTCCATTCCAGAGGAACCTCTTTTCCCTTCACCGGCTCGTCTTTCACGCCGAGGATCGACTCACACCAAGGTGGCACGTGGCACAGCCCTGTGGGAAAGCCTCGTGGGAAAGCCTCGAGGGACAGCCTCGAGGGAAAGCCACAGATCCCTTGATCCACGTGACAGGAAGCGTGACACTACTGCTGCAGCTCGGGAGGAAAGCGCACGTGCATGCCCCCACTCGAGACGAGGCCTGACTCCCCTGGGGAGACTCAGAAGCACCCCAAGATCCATGGCAACACTGGAGAGGAATCCTCAGGTTCCGGCCCCGACTCCACACAAGGACTGAGGCCCCGGCATGGACGGGAGAGGAATCCCGAGAGGTCCCCTAGCAACTCTCATGGGGACTGGCCTTTCCTGAGGCCACCAGAGTGGGTCCCTGAGGTCCCCATCATAACTCGAGAAGACCTGCCGCAACTCGAGAAAATCCAGGAGGTTCTCCCCTCCAGGCGAGATGAGGCCCATTTCCGCTGAGGCGTCTCGAGGCTGATCACACCTCACCTCTGGAACTTCGAAAGGGTCCTTCACACCCTTGGTGCAAATCAAGAAGTTCCCCGACCTAGCCGTCTCCACTCGAGAGTTATCACGAGGGTCCCGCCCACATCCAGAGGAGCCCCGTTTCCGCCTCGTAGCTCTAGATGAGGGATCCTTTCCCTGCTTCGTCGGGAAAGAGTTCCCGGCGTTCCCGTCGCATCTCAAGAGGAGGCCCTCTCAACAGGAACGGCGAGAGGAACTCCAGGGTCGTGCCACCATTCCAAGAGTCCCCCAGATGTCTCAGTCCATTCCAGAGGAACCTCTTTTCCCTTCACCGGCTCGTCTTTCACGCCGAGGATCGACTCACACCAAGGTGGCACGTGGCACAGCCCTGTGGGAAAGCCTCGTGGGAAAGCCTCGAGGGACAGCCTCGAGGGAAAGCCACAGATCCCTTGATCCACGTGACAGGAAGCGTGACACTACTGCTGCAGCTCGGGAGGAAAGCGCACGTGCATGCCCCCACTCGAGACGAGGCCTGACTCCCCTGGGGAGACTCAGAAGCACCCCAAGATCCATGGCAACACTGGAGAGGAATCCTCAGGTTCCGGCCCCGACTCCACACAAGGACTGAGGCCCCGGCATGGACGGGAGAGGAATCCCGAGAGGTCCCCTAGCAACTCGCATGGGGACTGGCCTTTCCTGAGGCCACCAGAGCGGGTCCCTGAGGTCCCCGTCGTAACTCGAGAAGACCTGCCGCAACTCGAGAAAATCCAGGAGGTCCTCCCCTCCAGGCGAGATGAGGCCCATTTCCGCTGAGGCGTCTCGAGGCTGATCACACCTCCCCTCTGGAACTTCGAAAGGCTCCTTCACAGCCTTGGTGCAAATCAAGAAGTTCCCAGACATACCCGTCTCCACTCGAGAGGAATCACGAGGGTCCCGCCCACATCCAGAGGAGCCCCGTTTCCGCCTCGTAGCTCGAGATGAGGGATCCTTTCCCTGCTTCGTCGGGAAAGAGTTCCCGGCCTTCCCGTCGCATCTCAAGAGGAGGCCCTCTCAACAGGAACGGCGAGAGGAACTGCAGGGTCGTGCCACCATTCCAAGAGTCCCCCAGATGTCTCAGTCCATTCCAGAGGAACCTCTTTTCCCTTCACCGGCTCGTCTTTCACGCCGAGGATCGACTCACACCAAGGTGGCACGTGGCACAGCCCTGTGGGAAAGCCTCGTGGGAAAACCTCGAGGGACAGCCTCGAGGGAAAGCCACAGATCCCTTGATCCACGTGACAGGAATCGTGACACTACTGCTGCAGCTCGGGAGGAAAGCGCACGTGCATGCCCCCACTCGAGACGAGGCCTGACTCCCCTGGGAAACTCAGAAGCACCCAAGATCCATGGCAACACTGGAGAGGAATCCTCAGGTTCCGGCCCCGACTCCACACAAGGACTGAGGCCCCGCATGGACGGGAGAGGAATCCCGAGAGGTCCCCTAGCAACTCGCATGATGGGGACTGGCCTTTCCTGAGGCCACCAGAGCGGGTCCCTGTGGTCCCCGTCGTGACTCGAGAAGACCTGCCGCAACTCGAGAAAAATCCAGGAGGTTCTCCCCTCCAGGCGAGATGAGGCCCATTTCCGCTGAGGCGTCTCGAGGCTGATCACACCTCACCTCTGGAACTTCGAAAGGGTCCTTCACACCTTTCTGCAAATCAAGAAGTTCCCCGACATACCCGTCTCCACTCGAGAGGAATCAGGAGGGTCCCGCCCACATCCAGAGGAGCCCCGTTTCCGCCTCGTAGATCGAGATGAGGGATCCTTTCCCTGCTTCGTCGGGAAAGAGTTCCCGGCGTTCCGTCGCATCTCAAGAGGAGGCCCTCTCAACAGGAACGGCGAGAGGAACTCCAGGGTCGTGCCACCATTCCAAGAGTCCCCAGATGTCTCAGTCCATTCCAGAGAACCTCTTTTCCCTTCACCGGCTCGTCTTTCACGCCGAGGATCGACTCACACCAAGGTGGCACGTGGCACAGCCCTGTGGGAAAGCCTCGTGGGAAAGCCTCGAGGGACAGCCTCGAGGGAAAGCCACAGATCCCTTGATCCACGTGACAGGAAGCGTGACACTACTGCTGCAGCTCGGGAGGAAAGCGCACGTGCATGCCCCCACTCGAGACGAGGCCTGAATCCCCTGGGGAGACTCAGAAGCACCCCAAGATCCATGACAACACTGGAGAGGAATCCTCAGGTTCCGGCCCCGACTCCACAAAAGGACTGAGGCCCCGGCATGGACGGGAGAGGAATCCGAGAGGTCCCCTAGCAACTCGCATGGGGACTGGCCTTTCCTGAGGCC